>NC_085140.1:459433583-459495639 GCF_024139115.2 Armigeres subalbatus | reverse complement strand
ATTCCGAAAATTATCGTAAAAAATATCATCGGATAATCTTACGAAATCGTACTTTTTAAAGACAAGCTGGCGTTCCAGCGAAAACACGATTATTCGAGTGCTGCACACAGGGGTATTTTGCCAATCTAGCCGGAATAAATTTTGTTTTTCGTTGAAATTATTCAAATTTCTTCGTTTTTAGATGGTTTTGATATAGAAACAGTAATAAGAATAACTTATCCTTTATATACACTGGTTTTACTTTCTGCGTACAAAGTTGGATTTCAGCAATTTCTCGGTCTACCTCAAAGTCCACCAAACTTTTCCTAGATTTTTTGTGAATAACCGTATGATAATAGCTCCAAAAGGGAAAAACAACCTAAAACTCGGAAAAATATATTAAGCTCTTTTAGTGGAATAGTTTCTGTTAGTCTATACTGTTCATTTTTCACCAGATTTTCGTTATTTTGAGGTTGACAATACTGTGGATGTCTTCAGTGTCTCGTACTTACCGACAGTCGACGAAGTCGAGTCAAGTACGAGACACTGAAGACGACAAATGACAGTTGGTCGAAATACGTATCTGCAAAGATAACGAAAATTAACTGGTAATTAATGACAGTACTTAATTGTCTAGATTTAAAAACTAATCGCAAACCCAGTAGAGGAAAAATATGACTTATTTTTTTATTTTTATTTTTTTTTTTTTAGCGAGACTTTCAGCCCTGGGCTGGCTCGTCTCGCATAATACTAGTTGATGAAGGTGCAAATTATCTACGTGCGTGGGTGAATGAGTGAGAAAGTTATTGAGTATATTAGTTAGTGATGAGCAAGTGAGTGAGTGAATAGATAAGTGAGTGAACGAGTGAGTAAGCGAACGAGAGAATGAATGATGATTGTTCATTAGGGTATGAATAAATGAATAACCATACGTGATAAATCCAGGGCATCCATCAGGGCGTCCAGTCGGGGAAACCGGGAAAAGCGGGAAAAACCGGGAATCTCACTTGACCGGGAAAAAACCGTGAAAAATCCGGGAAATTCAACATGGATCGAAGAGACCAACATTCTTTGCAATAGTTATGACCAAATATTTGGCAATCATTTTTTTAAGATTCTTCCCAAAAGAATTTCTAATTCAAAACTTAGTGGATTTCTTTGAAAAATTAAAATAGAATGAAACTATTGAAAAATATCATAATGAAATGGTTACACAAAGTTTGCAAAAATTCCTTTGAGAGGAATCAGTTTCAGTTGCGAATTAGAAGGCTTAAGAGCAGACTATTACTGCAGAGCAACTTAAACAGTTAATGTTTAAACAATTATAAAACATCAAGAATGATTGGTATTTTTGAGTCAATCCTGTAAAAATTATGAAAGGGTTTTGTTTGAAATTCTTCTACGTAATTTAAAGCTTTAAGTGGATCTTTTGTTAGAGTTCTAAAAGAGTTCTAACTGCATTATATTTGAAGGAACATTGAGAGATACTCCTGGGAGAGATTCTACGCACTTAAAATTATCCACCGATCTCGGCTGTGCAAATCTCGGTTAAAGTTCATTAGCTGAAATATCGGCTGAATGGACGTATGATGTTAAGGCTCCTTTGAGAGCCGCGTAAATAAATGTTTTCAGCTGAGATATCAGCAAAAGTCACGAACGAGCGCTCTGTGCGGATCTCGGTAAAAGAATCAAAAATGCCGAGCTGAACTTAGGTGTAGATAACATCCTTCGGACCATTCTGGAAAAGTAAGAATTTTTTTCCATATTTTAGAATAATTAATCGAGAAACATTGAAGGTGAATCACATCTTGTATTAACAGCAGAAATTGTGTCTGAATCACTTCGAGCAATACTTGTGGGGATTTTTTTGTTGCAACTTCTGCATATTTTTTATTCTGAAAATATTCCAAGCATGGACTGTTGGAAGAATTTATTGTTAATTCTAATCTCTTTCGTTTCAAATATAAGAAACTTGAATAATTCATTTGATCCTTCGTCATGCTATATATAATCATAAATAAAAGATGTTTTTCTAATAAAATATGCCAATATGATAATTTGAATGTCACTACCTCCAACCGGGGAAAACCGGGAATTTGAAAATTGATTTTGAATGGAAACCCTGTATATAAAAAAATAAAGAATAAATCGTATGAGAGAATGCGTGACTGCGTGAGTGAGTGAGTGAGTAAGTGAACGAGCGAGTAAGTGAGTGATTGATTGAGTGCGTAAATGAGTGAATGTTTGAGTGAGTAAGTCAGTAAGTAAGTGGGTGAGTGAGTGATGAGTTTATCAAAATGTGAGAAAAACTTAAAAGAAGGAAAGATTGAGTGAACGAGTGAGTGAGTAAATAAGATAGTGAGTGAGCAAGAGAATAAGTGATTGAGTGACCTTGTAAAATGACTAGTTAATTGATAAGTACGTAAGTAAGTAAGCGTGTGAAGCAGTGAGTGAGTGAGCAAGTGAGTTAGTCAGTTAGTGAGTGAGTGCATAAATGAGTATGTGATTGAGTGTAATAGCGAAAAAGTTAGTAGTTGAATAAGTGAATAAGTAAGAGAATCAGTTTGAGAGTAGATAAGAAAAAAGTGAGTGAACGATAATGGATGATTTAGTTGGCCGTCACTAAACGGTTCGATTTGATCTTCTGTTCTGAGGCACCATCATTCTGTGTAAATTCGTTTACTTTTTTACGCGGATTTTGAAATTTAAGCGGTATTTCGGAATTTACGCGTATTTAACGCAGATTTAGGGATCTACGACATTTTTTCGAAACATATTTTTTACACTTTTTTTTAATGTTAACATTGGAAAACACGATAATGCAACGTCACACACCAGTCAAGCAGTTTGAGAACATTGACTCCGCCCAAGAAAACGCTTGGTTGCTGCTTTGTTTGAACGTGCGTGAAGCGAACAACAATTTGACAGTTGGCGGCTCGGTTGGAAAAATTAAAACGTTTGATTTTGGTTTGAGTTGTCGGGGTGGAGTCGATGCGCCGAACATGTTTGAGCATTTGTAGTGAAGCGAAAACCCCATATATTTTGATGGTTGTGTGCTCAAGTTGGCGCTTCGGTCGTTCGTGTGTGATATTGTTGTCGAATAAATTGATTGTTCGTGTCGCTGTTAGTGAAACTTGATGGATGTTTGAATAAACGAGAGGTGGAGTCAATGTTGGTCAAACTGCTTGACCGTGTGTACGTTCCAAAAAACCGTGCACCGTGTGTGTATGTGTGTGTACGCAAAAACTCTAGCTCATTTTTTTGTTCTTCCCCATCACCAATTTACTCGCAACGGATTGCATTCAACAGAAAATCCTGTTTCCATTGTTTCCTATTGAAAATTGGCCGGATCGGCCAAAATACAAATTTCAAAACCACAATACAAAATCACTTTTTTGACACTTATTCTCATCCTATTTGCTCGCAACAAGTTGCGTTCGACAAGAAATGATATAATACATTTAAACAAATATGAAAAATAGGATCTATGACGAACGGATCATAATTCATGTTAATAATGGTAAAAATCCAGATTAATTAACCAGGTAGTTGGTGGTACCTTCCTCGCGCATTACATTAATGAGACAAACGCAAAAGAGTAGTCAAAACAGCAATTTAGGGGGTTTGCTCCCATGATTTCCATCAATTCACTGCAGCAATTCTCGAAAAAAGAAAGCATATTGGATACAACTTGTTGCGAACACACACAGATAGAAAAATCCACTGAAATTTACGCTAAAAATAATGCACATAAATGGAACGCCATTATTAGCGTATTTCAACACGGGATATAGTTTAAATGTATATAATATTTGACGTGAATCGTCGATATTGCATACAAGTTGTGGGCAATGTTGTTAGGAAGAGGACCATTTAGCGTAGAATAGTAAATTTCCGCATGCAAGTTTTACGCGCTATTTATTTTCATTATTTTTTCGTGCAGGTTTGACACTTGTATACCACAAGCACAATGTGTCCCGTAGTCTAACACAGAAAATTCCGCACTTGCAGCCGTGAGGGTTATCACGGGAAGGAAACAGTTTCACGTTCGTTCCACGGTGACAGTTTCATAAACGGAACAGAAGAGACTGCATCTACGAAAACACAACCAAAATATCAGCCCCGTGGTACCGTGGGGCATCAAAATCCGTACACCTCAGTTTATGAAAAAGACACTAGAAAATAGGAATCGAATGCAAATGAAACGTTTGTCATTGATATAAGAGCATGAAAGCTACTACTTTTGAAGTGCTTCACATTTACTTAAACTTAAACTCGAGTCAAAGGATCAAAATCCGTACAGCTATTTAGGCTTAGGTATTCCAAGTTTGTTTAACTTTTAGTTAAATTGACAGTCTGATGGTTATTTTCCATGGTTAAAATTTTACCCTGAAGCCGACCCATTTGAGTTCTGACAGATGATAGTTATTTGGAACAAAATGGATTTAGCGCCAATTTTCTCGCAACAAAGTTTAACTACCGATGTCAAATCTAACCATGCTCCTGATCAGGTATTTTAACCACGAAGAAATAACCATCGAACTGTCAAATTTTAACTAAAAGTTAATCGAATCGCTGGAATGGTTCACAGTCTTAATAACTAAATATTTAAATTAAAGCAGACTGACTGACTAAACTACCACTGTAAATAATTCAATACGCACCTTGAGATGTGATCCCTTTGATTTGTATTCTGGTTATCTTATTTAATGATTCGCAATTAGCAATTAAATACAGTTACTTTTGGGGCTTAACCTGCAAAAAAATGTCGGAAGAAACTCCGCGTTTGGTGGGTAGCGATTTGTTTTTTTATTTTTGTTGTTTTAATTTCAAAGCCTACTTTCCATTTCAATACCCTAAAAGCTTATTGTCAGGTGTCTTAGAATAAGATAAATTATTCCTAAATAATTACCTTTAACCCTTATCAATTTATTGATATCTCATGAGGAGGACGGATTTCGGTGCTGTACGGATTTCGGTTCCACACGGTAGCGAGCAAATCGGATAATGTCTCACATTGTTTTACACACATTCATACATATATACACATACACATACAGACATCACCTGAATTCGTCGAGCTGTTTATATATATCATTATGGGTCTCCGAGTATTCTTTCAAAAGTTAGGTTTTGGAATGGTCCTATAGCCTTTTGCATACTGCCCTCACTCGTATAACAGTCCAGTTTGACATTTGAAAAGTGTTCATTTCTAATGTTCTTCCATAAATCTGCGATTTTGCATGTCCATGAATTAAAATTACCAAGTCATGTGCGTATCATATTAAAAGTACCCGTATGACAGTCCCATTATGAATTTACATGTCTGTTTCCACAAAACTAAACAATGTTTCGATCAATCTAAATCGTTTCACGGTAATCTATAGAATGATAAATAACTCAGCAAAATTTCAACAAGATACGATGATGTTTCAATTTATTAGATTTTGCTGAAGTTTAATGTGGAAGAAGCGATTTGGAACTTTGATGGCTTTTATCTCAGTACCGTCATCGGGGGTGACAATGGGTCAAATGGGGGTGAGAATGGGTCAGTGTTTCAACTACTTAGAATGCTTGTAGAATGGAATGAATGTATCTGAGGGCAAGAAGACTAAAATGTAAGAGACCTTTTTGAACGATGACCCATTCTCTCCCCCAAACCTATAATCACCCCCAATGGCGGTATGCGAAAAAACAGTGTATGGGATTGGACTGGACTGTGATTTTTTTGTTATTTATAAACAATTTTCAATCTCACATGGCTAAAAAAGCTAGTCAATAATGTTGTGCTTTTGTGAAAAAAAATCCTTGATTATATCAGACAGAACTGTCGCGCAAATCCGGCATAACACAAAAATCGCCAGATTTTCATATTTCTCGAATGACGTCGAACAACATCCAAATTCTCAAAGCGTGGATTATGAATAGAGTATTTGCGCAGACACAGTCCACCTCAAGAGACTAAGCATGAATTTCAGATTTACATTTTGAAAATTGATGTTCAAGTACAACTGTATAAATACAACTAGTTCAATTATCACCTGTTACCGGAAGTGCATAAACAAGCTGATAGCAAAATCAAACAAAGCTCGTTACAAAACAGATATAAATTATGCCTATGTGTGAACAATTTTAAACATTGTAACACGACTACGCTATCGCCAAACAAGTTCACTGTAATTAGGCGATTGTATTCAAAACTGCATTACTATTTATTCGAATTCTATGCTTTTTACTTACCTGAAATGAAAATAGGAAGCTTAATCCAGTCCCTTCTCGATTTTTCTTCTTTCACCCAAAAAAAAATTGATAATTAGAAATTCTAGATATATTTGAAGCTTTTTATAAAAAGTACAAATAATACAAATCTGTATTATTTTAAAACAATATTTGTATAAAAGCTTAGAATTGTATATGCCCAATTATTATCAGTTTCTGTAATGTTCTTATGCAGAACGTATTAAAATCTGCATCCATGGTTGTGTAATTTTTATTAAATTAAAGAATCGAATATTTTCGTTATTATAATACTATAGACCTTTATTTGGAAACTTAGGGCTCTGTTATTTTATAGAAATTGAAGAAGAGAAGTTATGTATTTCTATCCATTATAGCCAGCATTCAAGAATACAAAGGCAATGTAGAAACAAATGTCTGGTAATATTTTTTCCTTATCGACAACGTAATTTGGACATCGTAATTGACCTGGATTGTTATTTCGCATTTCGAATGACACCTGATAGAGTGGTTATTTTGACATATACTATTGTTCGATTTGGACAATGGTGGTCGTAAAAGTTGCTTGAAAGGTTGTAACAAGTATAATCCAATCAACCTAATTTGCATTTTAAAAAACATTAAAAAAAACATTAGCTTTTCATTGTTGAACAATTTTCATTCCTATAGTTTATTGATTATCCGTAAATATCGACAGTCTTTGTAGGGTAGGACGACGGTTAAAAACCGTTACTGCTGGAATTTCCAACCGCCACAATTTATGTTCCCCTTTCCTCGAAACAAGCAAAGGATTTCAAAAATCACCTAGTCAAACAGATTTTAATCCCGCCAACTGCGAAAACCTTCCTTTTCCAAAAATCGAACCAATCGCCAATCCAATGCCTCCGAAACACAATAGAATCTGAAAACATGCCATAGCTCACACAAATGCGCGATATTCAAGCGAAACAAACGAAAAAGCAAGAGCTTGAACCATCAAACCCGAAGAAAAGCAACCGAGGCCGAATCAATTTCCATCATTTCATTTTGCAGCAATTTTCCGTCCGTTCATCTCTTATCCGCGCGCGCGAACTCATTCGAAATCACGATCGACAACAGCAAGAAAATAAAACACGACAATCGCTCTCAAAAGTAACGACGAACACACCGTCTGCCGCCATATACATACAAATGCGCACAACATCGGTCCGCATAAAAATCATTTTCATATCATAAATTGTAAAAAAATATATAAAAATCATTTAAAAGTCTCCGCCTATTTTAGACTGTACCTCCGTTTTTGTGAATACATTATACAGCTCTCCTTTGCTCGACAGCACGGCTACCGCTTACGCCCGTTTTTATATCCCCACCTGGCGCACTTATCGCAGCGGACTGTGGCGGCGGCCGTGCTCCAGTTTCTTGTCGTGTACGCCTGAAAGAGACAGGTTGGAGCGAGTGAGACCGAGCCCTAGCACAACATCTCGCATGTAAACACACAACACGCGCGCCAGCCGAGAAAAGCTATCGTTGAGGGCGCTCTTCGAGAGCGAGCTTTGCACTTTCGTGAAGTGTGCGTGAATGCCACGGTGAAACACGCGGGTCTGTTCTGCACACATGCAAAGTGATTCTCTCGCTCTTCGTTGAGTGTTTCGTGTGCGGTGGCCCAACGGGGTCATGAAGAAACATCAAAGCTTCGTTTAGATTGGCTTTGCTTACATTTGAGCTCACGTTAGCATGGTTGTTGTGAGTTTTCTGGTTGTGCAAATATGCTAAGCGCACCGTCAAACATATACTTTGAGTTATACTTGTTCAATGGAAATCAGCTCTCGTCAGTTCGTTTATATTTCTGAACGATTGAGGACGTGCAACACGCCAGTGTCCGACACGCAACCAAGCAAGAAACACAAGGCTCATATACTGACTGGCACCGTGGTATGTCGCGTACGCGAAACAATCGTAGCCTACTGATACTACGCCTCAGGAGGAGTCGTAAGGAAGCGCAAAACAAGCGGAGCGAAAAAACACATCTCGACTTTTCGGCGGGTCGGTTGGTTGCTCAAGGCAGTCCAAAGAGAGTGCACCGTAGTATCGTCGAGGGTCTTGTGTAATCTGTTTACTATCGGGTCGGAAACGAAAACAGAGGCAAAAAATTGGATCAAAGTGTTCTTGAGAACCGATTTCGAATGTTTATCATCGAAAGCGATTAATTGCGTGACGAACCTCGAAGGTGAATCATATGTTTGGGAAGTGTGAACTTATTCTATCGCTGCTGGTCGTAGATCGTGTAAGGTGGCTCAGGTACACCTAGTGACGCAAGCGAGCACCTCTCCGTTTCTGATCGTTATCGGCTTCCGATTAGTAAAAAAAAACACCGAGCACATACCTACCATGTGATAACGCAACAAATGCAGCTCTGACACGGAAAACCTGTAGTGAATTTTAGTGCAAAAAAAAAATCTGAAACCAGTGATTTCAAGTATTCTCCGAGTGAATTGATTAAGTTTCGTCCAGGAGTAATCCAGTGTGATATGTTATTGTTACCAACTAACTCGACACCGTTGAGTGAACCTCTAATATGGTGCTATCGAAGGTGCGCTCTTGGCCTCCATCCGGGGATCACCACCAGGAGGACAACAACAATGCGGCCATGTCCAGAAGGGAGCTCCTGGGACCCCACCGACAGGACAACGATGTAAGCAAGTTTTCTTTTTACGATCTTGTTGCTGTAGTTCTAGGTGCACCTTGCAAAATTTCCGGTTCAGTTGTTAGGGTCTGCCAAAACGAGCGATGATGCACAATGACATCTCATCGTCCGAAAAGGAAGGAAATAGTGAGGGGTCGTCGGTCGATTGTTCGCTTACCTGCTTTTGCAGAAACTCCCACCAATAGTGGACTGGTGGCATTTCGCACTTTGAACATTTCTTATTGAATTATGTTTTTTAGGAAGATGTTCCTCGGAAATATTATCCGAGGGTGATGAAAATTCCCACGATACCAAAGGGGGCTTTATATTGCTTTCGAATTATGGTTTTATTGAATAAGATGTGGGCTGATGTGGTAATGGAAGTGCTTGGGACTGGAAATCGATAGAGGCTGAATTATAGATTTGTTCGAGGTGTTAGTTGAGATGGAACAAGTGCAGCTCACCATTGTTGATGGTTTTATGAATTTTGTGTCATCCAGGAAAGCTGCAGTAGATATGGACTGACGTGGGAGTAAACTGCCCATGATCGCATATTTAAAATTTGCATTTTAGTGATTTTGAAAATCGTTTGTCAATCCGCCCACCATCTCAATCATTTTCAGCTTACCACAGATAAGCAAGATAGTAAAGCCTATTTTACTGTTGTGGGATTAGATGCATAAATTGAGTTTCATGAACGATTACAGGTTTCTGCATAATGAACAAAAATCAGTGTTACAAATATGTGATCATGGGCAGTAAACTTGCAAAATATCTGGAGTTAATTCTACATTGATATTAGGCCTTATTTAACTATCCGTACCGAGGACTAGCAAATGAGAATTGAACTAATGTCTAAATACTAACGGCAATGACGAAATTGATTAAATTGGGTCTAGAAGTTTTCACGATATCAACATTATCATATGATATGACTATGTGAATCCTTTCTGATTAGTTTGTGGTCAAAAATATGATTGAAATAGCTTTGTACAACTAATTATCCAGGCAAAACGAAAAAACTGCGTAATATGCAATACAGGTTCATTTGTCTCATTCAAAACATTTATTTTCAGGTTTGATTATCTTTTCACCATACAAAACAATGCCAAATTTCGTTTTAAGGATCACGATCTGCAATTACGAACTGGTCTGCAACATCAACATAATGTTCTTCTTGTTGTGAAGATCAATGGCAAATGTAGAAGAACAACATATTGGGAAAATCATTTCTTCTAGTTCAAAACTGTTATCTACGTTGGAAAATGCCAAAAGCTCTCACTGTTAAATTGATTATTGGATGACTATAACAAAACAAATTTTTGCTTGTCTGACGTTTCTTCATAACGTAATTTCTTGAAACATTCCATGCTTCATTCACATCGTTCTCTGTGCAATTTACAAGTTTCAGTCAATCACAGAATAGCAACTACGAATTGTACGGTCATGATGTCATGCTCATGGCTAATTTAACTTCTTGAAAACATTCAATAGTTTCATCATTATATATGATCAGTACCCAATATTTAAAGTAGCAAGTCAAGTTTCAGATGAAGGGTAAATTTTGCTCTGCTATTTTCCAATAAATTGAGCAGCAATCATAACCCGTTATAGTATTCATCAAAATTTTAAGATTCACCTCTTATATAACAAATATCATCCATGTTGAAAATATAGCCTTTCTTTGTTTAGGGAATATTTCATACCGTCATTATGTTGAGGGCAAACTAAATATAATTCGATGTAATAGGTGAAGTCTATAACTTGACAGGTGAGGTCTTTCCATAATTCATAATACAAAAACATTTTTATAGAATGAACTTCTTCATAAGTGCAATGACCCGGAGTTCGGACTGGAAATCGATAGAGGTTGAATTTAGATTTTCTCGTGGTGTTAGTTCGAAGGTGGAACGAGTGCAACTACACCATTGTCGATGGCTTTATGGAGTTCTGTGTCAAGTAAACAGTCGCAGTTCTGGAATTGATGTGAGAGCAAACTTTAAAACATATCTAAAGTTCTTTTGCCTATAGTATTAGAGTTGTATTAGCTTACAATTAGGCGTAAGCCTTGGTACTAACGACAGGGGCCAAAATGGGTCTAGAAGTAATCTGGATAACAACATTACTGAATGAAACTTATTTTTCATTTATTTGTGATTAGTGAGAAAGGTATTTTGATTGCTTTTTTATTGCTCTGCAATTTCCAAACTAGTTTTTTTTTTTTGTCTTTATTAGCGAGACTTTCAGCCCTAGGCTCTGTAAGTTTGTTCGGAACATTAACAAAAGTTTTCTTGTTGCGATCAAACAGCAGATGCAAGATAGATGAACTAAATGAGGAAAACCCATCATAATTGCCATACAAACTGTTATCTCATTTAAAATAGATGTTTTTGATAGATCGACTGTTATATTAAATTAGATTTTCTTGATTTGTTTCTATGTTGAAGCACTATAATTGGGCTCTTTTGCTGTTATATTATTTTAAGCACAAATTAGAATAATTTAATGTAGTCAATATTATAATTACTCAGGTGAAGTCTATAACTTGACAGGTGAGTCAAACGTTTTATCGTAATTAATTCCTCCACTAAAGTGTTTTTTCAAAATTATGAAGGAATTCAATACTAATAAATACATATTCGCCATATTTCCCATAATTGGAATCTTGGGTAAATTCGCTAGTCTCAGGGATGCAGATAGCAGATGTTAATTTAAATGCAACAAAGAGCAAACTATGAAAAGGCTATCTTCTTAACTGATTCGACTGATAAAGACGTTTGAGGTTTTGGCTTTCAGTCTTTTGGGATCAAAAACGAGTTTATGTTTTCATCCGACGTTTCGGACAAAGTATTGTGCCTTTTTCAAGGAGTCTGTGGATAATGAATGTGTTTATGTTCTGTTTATGTTTTATGCTGAGTGTACTTACTAACTATGTTCCGTTTTGTTGTCACATTAGCTCAGCAGCAGACATGTCCTACTATGAATTTCTGTGGTGACAGTCGAAGCATTGTCCTACCCATGATTATGGTAAGAACATATGAAGTCGTTGACTGGCAAGAATCTGTGTGTTATCAAATGATGATTTCAAAGCAATTGAGTCATTAGAATAATCAGATGTTCTGGAATTCTAAAAGAATAGAGTACTGACTGTTCTTTAGAACTTTAGGCACTTTATAATCCCGATAATGTTCAGGATGTCTAAAGCAAGGATGTTTTGATTAATTATAAACTGGGCTCGATCTTTTAGTTTGTCAATATTCCACAGGCTAAATTTCTCAATGTGTCGTACGCTGAACTTTCATCCTGAAGGTATTGTCATGCTTGAATTCCACTAACAACGAAGTTAAAGCGCTTGTTGAATAGCTTATAATAGATATTAAGCAAAATCAATCATTTAATTTTAGTTGTTGTAACTAGTGCAAACAACGAACAAAGTAGTAGAAAATCTTCGCACTGAGTTCATCATACTACACGTTTTGAATTCAGCCTCTGGAATGAGTTATTGACAAACTACTAAATGATCGAACCAGATTACTAAATGATCGAAAATATCTTTGGACCTAAAGTTTCCAGAGGTAAAAATTGTTGCTGAAATCAGCAAATGCGATTAATTAAAAATTCTAAAACCTATGATAAATAAAGTAAGTTTCAATGGACGTAAACAATTTTGGAAACTGAAAGCATGAACAGATCTGCTCCGTCATCAATTCTGAGCTTCCATAAAGATTCTTAGACAATCATACGATTTCTTGATGTTTGTCAATAGGTAGTTCCATTACCATTTCTGATGAATTGATTGAACCCATTAAACATTCATACAAATTTCTGTGATCCATGACTTGATCAGAAGCTGGTAAAATGTTCTATAATCATAAGAATTCAAAGATGTAAGCCATGCTTCTTCGCAATCCTTAAACAAACTTTGAAAACAATATTTGAATGAAAATCATAAAAAATCATTCTGTCCGTAAAAATCTTTTTAAGTCTTTATAATTTTTAGAACGATTGTTGCTGCTCAAGCATATCTGTATAATATTGATATGGATGGATATGAGTCAGTAACGTCATGCATTATGTGACAATATTGGGAAAAAGTGCATCGGTTTCGGAGAAAAATCAGCACTTCTTATAAGCAGAAGGACGTGGGTTGATCGCAAGCTCGTTCCTTTCCAAATCTGTATGTCTGTATGTCAAAACCTCCTGTGGCACAAAGTTCAGGTTTGTAACAACTCAAATTATGCGAATAGATTTAAGCTAATGATAATACCAGAAATCGACCCAAATCGACATTTCCTCTGGCTCTGGCTCTCATAGGACCTATTTGTCACCACAATTCTCATAACGAGAAAAAAGGCTACCTTTGCCCTGTAATTAGAGATAGTCGAATTGATCTCCTCTGTTGAACAGATCATGATTGGATCACAGAAACAGTTGGAATGAGAGGATATCAAAGTCACGGACCATCTTACCGTTAGAATCAACAAGTGAAGTTGGGTTATTCTGTAACAAATTGATAAAGTTAGTAGATAACAGGACTACAACTTGGGATTCTTCTGATAAATCGTGACTGTTTTAGCATATTATTAATGAGAAATGCAACGCGCTATTCCTTAAAAACGAATTACTGTCTTGAAAAATCCATGATGAGAATTTCTGATAGAAAATAAATAGTCCACAGTAGCTTCCGGAATCAAAAAAGTATTATAATAAGAATTTTCGTTCTATTCATCAGATGTTTGTTGATCAAACATTTAGATATTTCTTATTGCCAAATTAACAATTGAGATCAGTGAAAGATTAAAGATTGAGCTTCAGTGAAAAAACACTGAAGTTTTCTGAAGCTTCAAAGAAAATCCATGGCGGCGCCTGAGTTTTGTAATGGTGGCACCAGCAATTTTGTGTAATCGGTATATTAACAATTTGGATTCAGCAGTAAAATAGCATAATTGGAGGTTAATAGTTAAACGAATATTCAGTTACAATGTGTCTGGCAATCTTAAATGTTACGAGATTTTAATTGTATTTTTTTGCCTCGAATTTGTTTGAAATTTGGAAAAGTAAATCTATTAAATGCTCCAAAAACTTTCTGAATTTTTTGACAGTTCGTTCAGGAATTATTTCAACTCCTCCAGCAATTCCTTCAAACAATCCCTGTTAACTATAAATTCCATTGAAATTCTTCCAGGAATTTTTTAAAAACTTTAGAAAACTTTAGGAAATTCCTTTGGAAATTCTTATTAGCATTCTTTGGAAATGTTCGCAAAATCCTTCAGGAATAACTTCTGAAATTCCTTTAGAAATGCGTTCAAAATTACAGAAATCATTCGCAAACTTCAGGAGTTCATCCGGAAAATCCACCAGATATTGCACGGAAATTACATTTCTTCGAAAATTCAGAAACTCTTTCAAAATTTACTTCAAGAATTCATAAAATCCAGCACGAAATTCGAGGAATTTATATACGAATTCTGAGAAATTACCAAGAAACTTTTGATGTAAAATTGACATTCGACATCTCCTATAAAAAATTCCCAAGTGGTAAAACTATTTTCATATTGGACACCCTCTAAGATTCAAAAAGTTGTTACGGAAGCCAGTAAATTTTGGAAATCGCTTGGAAGCGGTATAAAGAATGATCTTTCACGTAAGACATCTAAGAAAATAAAAGAGTTTAAAAAATATCGTTTTCTACTAATTTTGCGATGGATGGTATTTTAGTCTAAAGTTCAACCAATAGGCGGTGTCCGTTTGTAATGAATTGCCTGTTCTGTTAAATATTATCGGAATCTGGAAATTTAAGGAAGTTTACATCTTCTACAACACTGTTCAGGAGGCCAAAGCAATTACAATGATGCCCACATTAACTTGGGATTTGGGAGCTATTCCTGGGGAATTTCATGAGTAATGGGGAGGTGTTAATTACGAAGAAATTCCTGTGGATTTTATTGAAGATATATGCAGAATCTTGGTACCACAATCCTGGGGCAAGGGTGTTCCCGAAAGAACTCCTGGGATAATTTTCGATGAACGCAATTTGCAAAAACAGACCAAATCATGGTTCCGTAGGGTGGGGATTATGGGTTTGATATTTTCAGAACTTTAAGGAAAATTTCCAGAAGAATTCCGAGATCGCAGACGCAATTGCAGGATAAATTTCTGATGCGAATGCAGGAATTTTCGAGAATTGGGGTGATTTTAGGAGGAATTCGAAATTTCCGGAGAAAATCCTGAAATAAAATCTGATCTAATGGGAAATTTCGGAGAATTTTTTCAACGGATTCTCGGGAATTTTCAGATGAAATCATGGAGGATTTTCAAGGAATGTTCAGAAATTCCAGGAAATGGACCAATTCCTGAGGAATTTCCAGCGTAGTGTGAGGTTTTAGTAAGTAAATGGAATAGTTAAATCCTTTATTTCTCAGAAAGTGAAAATGTTTCCAGTGATCAAAACAATTATCTTGAAAACTAATTTGGAGCTCATCTGCAAGGTTCTGAACACGTGAACAATTTTTTGCAAACGGTAACTTTCGAATTTCACATATTGAGACATCTAACATAAAACATAAACTCTTATACACCCACAACTTTGTAATAGATGGCAGCTTTATAAACCTCACAATTTTGTTTTTGCAACAGTCACAAAAGTGATTGAATTGCTAAACAAGCCTCCATCGTAAAGGTTTTGTCGCCCGAACAACTTTACAGATAATGTTAAGTTTCTAAATCTCATGGAATTCAAGTTATCTAACCAAACAGGAATATTTATACAATACCATCGGTTGAGTTCCAAACTAAACCTGCTCCACAATAGATATTACTTTTAAAGACGAAGCTTTCAAAATCTCATTTATTGATACCCTAACGGATAATTCTCATACGCTAGCGCCACCAAGCGGATAAATTCCGAACTATACTTGCCTTCATCATAATGGTTTTTCGAAGGAAAAATTACAGAAGACAGAAAATGTTTAGATCCTGCAGATTTCAGGATATTTAATCTAACAGGATGGTAAAACTTTCAGTTATCACTAAGACTAAGCTTTCAAAATCTCATTTATTGCAAGATATCAAACCTAACGGAATACCTCATACACTAGCCCCTTCACTTGCCTTCATCATAGTGGTTTTCGAAGAAAAAAAAATTATAGAAAGGAAAATTTTAAAACTCTGCTACTAAGATATCACAGGTGGTAAAACTTTACATTACTTCGTTTTACCGAATTTTCGAGATTCTCCAATAAATTGTTCTGTGGCTTGATTTGAGAAATATTCGGTAGTTTGATATCGATATTTAACTTAGGTAAAATAACAACAGAAGATCTACATGCTGCACAAAATACAACAGCTCGCGTGCTTAAGTATTTGAAGATACTGATTTAAAACTGTGACTACATGTATTCTTCACAAAATGTATGAATCAACAACTTTTCTCGAAAGTTTGCATCTATACAATGATGTACTTTTGTAATATGTTTATCCTGCTTCTAAACGTTGTCTCCAATTATTTCTGTTATAATTTTGAAAAACTAACTTACAACCCAGTTTCACAGCTTATTGCTCACGAAATCTCGTGTCTTGGTTCAGGCTGACCTATGGAAAAAACAAAATTTGACTAGGAAAAAACGGACTGATGAATTTTATTATTTCCGTTGTAATCTTTGAACGAATACTTCAACTAGTGGCCAGTTAATTTTATTATGATTATTATCAGTTTTCACTAATTTTGTTTACTGTCTATAACCTGCTACCAAACAATTCGTTTCTTGTTATGGAGAAATTAAAAGAGTTTTTGTGTTTATTGGTAACGTAAAAAATATTCTAATCCGCTATAACTGCAAAGCGTGTTAATATTTTCGGTTTTACAACAAAAAAGGAATACATCTATAATAGCTGCATGTGTGCCTGAACTCCAGAGATATTCAGTCTTAAAAATTAATGACAGAAATAGAAAATTCCAATCTTTTGTATACTTGAAAATATGTTATTGATTAATTTGTTCTGTTTATAATACGTAACTTGTTTAATAAGATTTGTGTAGTATACATGATTGTGATCAGTATGCTTAGTGAAAGATCGTTAATAAAGAAGATTGGAAAAGGCTGAAACAAATTGGATTCAATGGATTCGACGTTCGGAAGGGAAGCAATAAGATTTTCAAAGCTTATGGCAGTAACAAACCGTTGACTGTTCTTGGAGAAATCGATGTTGAAGTCAAGTATGGTGGACATTGCTGTAATACCACGTTATTCGTTATTCAAGGCGGCAAATGTTCATTGCTGTCTGGTAGATCATCTTAGAAACAAGGAATAGTTCAGTTTCTACATGCAGTTTCGCAAACTTCTTTTCCCGCTATTAACCCTTTCCTTCCCATGGTAGCTGTAGAGCTCCATCAAATTTTGCACCTTCCAACATTCATCGAATTATTTCAGCAACAAAAAGCAATATTTGGCCAAACTTTTTGGTTTCATTAGACTGCAAATATTATCAATTTTGAGTAAAAATAGTGAAACTATTGAAAACAATCAAGTAACTATTGATTTACAATCAAACACTTTTTTTTAGTTTTCCACTAATTTTAGCTATGCCATAAAACTTTTGTTCTAGTATTTTTTCCATAGATGATTCCTTCCTATTGAAATCTGAGCTTGCTCTTTTAAAATTAAAGGAATTAGAGAGTCAAGATATTTTTGAGAGAGTGAATTAAGCTTCTGAATGGGTGTCAACTATGTATGCTCATAAAACGTAAAAGCGCTAATGAGGTTGTAGATTTAAATCACGAACGTTCCATACTATTTAATGGTTTATTTTGGAAATTTAAGGTGAGCGTCATAATTTATTTGAGAGAGCAAACAAAGCTATAATTCGTGAAGTTCATCCCCTGTCAACAATGGAGCAAATGGTTGGTCGACTAAAAGGCAGTAAATGTTTCACAAAGTTTGATATCAAGCAGGCTTTTCACTAACTTTTATTACGAGAAGATTGTCGGTATATAACGACGTTTATTTCTCCACTCGGACTTATGCGATACAAACGTCTAGTTTTTGGATTATCAGCTGCGCCCGAATTGTTTAAAAAAGGTATAGAAACAATTTAGTCGTTGATAATTTTTCAAGATATCCAGCAATAGAAATAATGTCATCGACAACTGCTAGTAATATTATTTTTAGAATACTAAGAACTATTTTTGAAAGGTTCGGTTTTCCGGAAGAGATAGTTTGCGATAACGGACCACCTTTTCGTTTAGAAGAATTTAGTAAATTTTGTAACGTATGTGGCATTACCATTCATCATTCTGTACCGTACGCACCGTTTAAAAATGGTTTAGTGGAACGATTTAATAGAACTTTGCTAAAAACGGTCAAGATTAGCGCAGCGATGGGAAGAGATTTTAGATCAGATCTTCAAAACCTTCTAATTGCATACCGATCTACACCACACTCTGTCACAAACATTGAACCGGTGAAGCTTTTTCTTGGACGTAAAATTCGGGATGAAATACCAGCGCCAAACGGCATTGACATTCAATGTTCCCACGAAGAAATCTAACAAACTGATCAAGAAAGAAAAGAAAAGGAAAAATTGTGGGAGATAACAGAAGGAAACCTAAGCAATCAAATATTGACGTGGGTGATCAAGTAGTTATCAAAATCTTCATTAAACGTAACAAGCTATCAACGAATTTCAATCCCCAACCCCACGTGGTTTTAAGAAGAAAAGGGACAAGACTAACCGTGAAGCACACTAAAACCGGAGCTGAATTGGACAGACATGTTAATCAAGCAAAGAAACTCAAGTCGGCAAGTCCGTTCGAGGACCTGAATATTCAAGCTACTGACAGAGCCGGAACAGGACCTATACGAACTCGTTCTAGTAGTGCAACATTGCTGAACTTCTTGGGCCATCATCACCTTCAAAAATGATTAACGTAGAAAACAGGCAACATAGAACTTTTCAGTATACAAAAACAACTCACTTCTAGGGGTATTGATCATCTGACCACTTACTTAAAATCGATCCCGTGTGACTAATATAAAAATACGATAACTCATAGGGTAAATGATCCAATAGTAGAGGAACTAAGCACGCCTCAACACTATTCAATAGTTTATTTATCTTTGTTGTGAAAATACATGAAAATACATCAAAAATTTCGGCTGTTCGGCCACATTGAGAGTTAACGTTAAGTCAATGTCAACTTCTCTCCACGAACAGCCTAGATAGCCGTGTGGTGTCGGCAGCTTGTTATCTGGCTAAGAATAACATTACGGATTGCCTGTTCCAGTGGTAAAAGTCCATCATACAGGTGACCCCTAATTCTCTGTGTGATGCGGCTTTATGCTTACCGTGCCTACGAATGAATGGTTACACACTAACTTTTTCTATTTCGAGCTCGGCAAAATTAGGCACCGCTGTAACTCAGTAAATTTCAAAACTGAACTTCGGCAGAAAATTTCGTTTATTACTGATTCTCAGCCAAATATTTGCTGTATCTCGGCAACTGAAACGTCACTTTTACTGAGATCTCGGCAAAAATTATGTTTGCCGAAACTCGGCGGTGTCCACCTCGGGAAAATAAACAAAAAAATGCTGAGATCTCGGCGAAAAAAATTAAGTTTGTAGAGGGGTCTAATAAGAACCTAACCGCAAACAGAGCCTGTTTGCCAGGGCCCCCTTCACAGTATTTAGCCCTCGCTGCGCTTACCGGAGCTATGGCGTAGTTGACTTTTTACTCCTCCGAGATAATCGGCTACTCTTATTCAACCTCATCGTGGGGTTAAATAAGAGTGGGGTCATGAATATGTGTTTTCAGTTTTCAACAAATTATCACCTATATGGATTCGCATTATGCGTTTTTTACAATGTACTTTGTGTATGTTACCTATATGGATTCGCATTATGCGTTTTTTCACAGTGTACTCTGTGTCTCGTCCTTGACGTTTGGCTTCGACTACTCTTGTTCAATCTCAACGTGAGGTTAAATAAGAGTGGGGTTATGAATATGTATTTTACTTAGTTTTCAACAAATTGTCACCTATATGGATTCGCATTATGCGTTTTTCACAGTGTACTCTGTGTCTAGTCTTTGAGGTTCGGCTTTGGCTATTCTTGTTCAATCTCAACGTGAGTTTGGGGTTATGAATATGTGTTTTACTTAGTTTTTCAACAAACTTCCACCTATATGAATTCGCATTATGCATTTTTTTTTTACAATGTACTTTGTGTTTGTCATCTATATGGATTCACATTATGCGCTTTTCACAGTGTACTCTGTGTTTCGTCTTTGACGTTCGGCTTCAGCTACTCTTGTTTAATCTCAACTTGAGGTTAAATAAGGGTGGGATTATGAATATGTTTTGCCTTTCTCGTATACTAAGTATACGGTAAAGGCTATATGATCGCTCCAAAAACAAACTTTTTATAGAAGGCCCGGAGACCCATAGTGTTATATACCAATCGACTCAGTTCGACGAATTGAGGTGATGTCTGTGTGTGTGTGTGTGTGTGTGTGTGTGTATGTGTGTGTATGTGTGTGTGTGTGTGTGCGCAAAACTACTAAAAAAATGTCACTCATTTTTCGGGCACTTACCCTCAACCGATTTGCTCGCAACAAGTTGCATTCGACGCAGAATCCTGTCTCATTGTTTCCTATTTGAAATTGGCCAGATCGGACTATGGGATCAAAAGTTATGGCCAAAATACAAATTCATACGAAAAAATCGCGTAAAAAATGTCACTCATTTTTCGGGCACTTATCCTCAACCGATTTGCTTGCAACAAGTTGCATTCGACGCAGAATCCTATCCCATTGTTTCCTATTTGAAATTGGCCAGATCGGATTATGGACTACCAGATCGGACTATGGGATCAGAAGTTATGGCCAAAATACAAATTCATAGGAAAAAATCGCGTAAAAAATGTCACTAATTTTTCGGGCACTTACCCTCAACCGATTTGCTCGCAACAAGTTGCATTCGACGCAGAATCCTGTCCCATTGTTTCCTATTTGAAATTGGCCAGATCGGACCATGGGATCAAAAGTTATGGCCAAAATACAAATTCATACGAAGAAATCGCGTAAAAATGTCACTCATTTTCGGGCACTTACCCTCAACCGATTTGCTTGCAACAAGTTGCATTCGACGCAAAATCCTGTCCCATTGTTTCCTATTTGAAATTGGCCAGATCGGACTATGGAATCAGAAGTTATGGCCAAAAAACAAATTCATACGAAAAAATCGCGTAAAAATGTCACTCATTTTCGGGCACTTACCCTCAACCGATTTACTCGCAACAAGTTGCATTCGACGCAGAATCCTGTCCCATTGTTTCCTATTTGAAATTGGGCAGATCGGACTATGGGCTCAGAAATTATGGCCAAAATACAAATTCATACAGAAAAATCGCGTACAAAATGTCACTCATTTTTCAGGCACATATCCTTAACCGATTTGCTCACAACAAGCTGCATTCGACGCAGAATGTGTCATATTTTCTTATTGAAAATTGGCCAGATCGGACTATGGGCTTAGATGTTATGGTCAAATTACTATTTATTGTGAAAAAGAGTTCGAAAAGTCTAGCTCACTTTTTAGCATAGACTTCATCTATTGACGCTCGCAACAGATTGCATTCGACGCAGAATCTTGTCCCATTGTTTTCTATTGAAAATTGGCTAGAATCGGACTATGGGATCGGAAATTATGGCTGAAACACCATTTTTGCCTTTTTCTACGAAAAGGCTGTATGTTCGCTCCAAAACCAAACTTTTACAGAAGGCCTGGAGACTCATAGTGTTATATACGTATAAGCTCGATGAACTGCGATGATGTCTCTGTGTGTGTGTGTGCGCGCACCAAAAGTGCGAAAAGTTTAGCTCACTTTTTTGGAACTTATCCTCAACCGATTTAATTCCAACTATAGATGGTAGAATATATAGACACTATAGGTTCCATAGACGAGCGCAGGAACGGTTGGGTCATTTCGATTAAGTGTGTTTTCAGCTTTTTCACAGTGTACCGCGTGAATTTGACGTCACACGCTCCGTTGCTTGGATTGCAATCGTGATGTCATGCTCGTTTGGCTACACTAACTGACAGTTCGTTTGGCTACACTCGCCTTCGCCTCAGCTCGTCTATGGAACCTATAGTGTCTATAGTAGAATATATAGATGAGCGAAAGCATAACTGAGTCGATTTTTCTGCCCGTGCACACGCACATATGACGTCACAGCCCTTAACGTTTCCATTGAAATCGTCACGTCATGCTCGTTTGGAGACACGTTTTGACAGTTCGTTTTGGAGACAGAGGATTTATCTTCACTCATCTATATATTCCACTATCTATAATTCCAACAAGTTTCATTCGACGCGGAATCCTGTCGTATTGTTTTCTATTGAAAATTTGGACCATGGGCACAGAAATTATGGCCAAAATATACTATGTGTTATAAAAAAGCGAGTAAAAAAGTCTAGCTGACTTTTAATGGACTTACCCTCAACCGATTTACTCACAACAAATTGCATTAAACACGGAATCCTGTTCTATTTAGAAAGTTGGCCAGATTGGACTATTACCTTTGAAATTATGGCCAAAATACTTTTTGCCTTTCTTGTGCAACAAAGTTGTACCGAAAGGCTATAATTTCTTTCCGAAAACGAACTATCGGATGCTTCCACACTGATACACTTCCCTTCCTCTTCATACGGGAGTTTGGTAGAAAGACGGTCATGAGATTTATATCATAACAAATATTGCCCTCCGCTCGCTTGATGGGAATGACATTTTCGTTTTTTTTTTTGTGTAGTCGGAGCTCCAGTTCCATTTACATCCAAAAGTGATATCCTTAAAATATATGACTGGGTAAAATAAAACAGGGGTATGTACGTCAAAAGATTGGAAAAGGAAACAAAAATGTCGAACTTCTTATTAGCATATTGTAGATCAAGCTGAAAACCAGAACCGAGGTTTCGCGACAATCGCATTTTCTCGCATTTCCGGATGTTGCAACTGCATCGCGAGTAGTGCGCAACTGTGCCATAGTCGGGCACCACTCGCGATGCAGTCGCGACATCCGGGAATGGGACAAAATATTATTTTCGGTTTTCAACTGGATCTACAATATCTTTGCCATAAATAATCTGATTTTCATAGAACGGACAAAGAAATTTGTCTTTTTTACTCCTAGCTACTAGCTCATCTATTTTCAAGCACACACATTTTACGAAGGTCGAGAAAGGCACCATCACCGCTAGGTGGATTAATCTGGGTTTTTTACTTAGTTTTTTCTTAACAAATTTTCACCTGTATGGATTCGCACTATGCGTTTTTCAAAGTGTACTCTGTGTTTCGTCTTTGACGTTCGGCTTCAGCTACTCTTGTTTAATCTCAACTTGAGGTTGAATAAGGGTGGGGTTATGATAATGTTTTTTTTTTACCTTAGTTTATATTTCAACAAATTGTCACCTATATGGATACGCATTATGCGTTTTTTTTTACAATATACTTTGTGTGTTACCTATATGGATTCGCATTATGCGTTTTTCACAGTGTACTCTGTGTCTCGTCCTTGACGTTCGGCTTCGGCTACTCTTGTTGAATCTCAACGTGAGGTTAAATAAGAGTGGGGTTATGAATATGTGTTTTACTTAGTTTTTAACAAATTGCCACCTATATGGATTCGCATTATGCGATTTTTACAATGTACTTTGTGATTGTCACCTAAATGGATTTGCATTATGCGTTTTTCACAGTGCACTCTGTGTTTCGTCTTTGACGTTCGTCCATTGTTACGTCCTCTGTGTTTTTGTGACACCTCTCTTTAGTCCCTAGCTGAATGCGTGTGAGTCTTCATAATTGGCTTTCCTATAAATGGTTCCATTCTCCTTTCGAACTTCACTTCCTCCTCCTTTCCCCTTTTCACTTCCTGTTCCGTCAGGTAAATAATGAGAAAGGCCAGTGAAGGCGATGGCACAAATATCCCAAATTGAGGGGAACGTGCCTCCTGAGCCGACGTTCTGATACCTGATACCTAGGGGTATTGATCATCTGACCACGTACTTAAAATCGATCCTGTGTGACTAATATAAAAATACGATAACTCATAGGGTAAATGATCCAATAGTTGAGGAACTAAGCACGCCTCAACACTATTCAATAGTTTATAATTTAAAGATACTTCATTGCACTAATCTTACGGATTATTTCCAAACATCTTTCACTCCTCTTTGTTGTGAAAATACATCGGTTCCTCCAGGATGTGAATGTTTCACCTAAAATGAGTCCTCCAAGTAAGAGTACACTGTTCCCAAAGTTGCGGTAATGTTTAATTTGCGTCCCTATAGTTGCGAATCTCATTGTTTTCTTATGAAGCTCGCAACTATAGGAACACTACCGCGACTATTGGTACAAAGGTGATGCAATGATAAAGTAATATAATGATATTTACCGATTTATATCCAATTTCACGTCTGCAATTTGTTGTTTTGATTTATGGTATGTCAATAAATCGATCAACGTAGCGGGTTGCTGCGTTAAATCCGTTTTAATTTTCGTTTTAATTAAAATTAAAATTAATCCGATTTCGTTTTAAAAACTGGATATTTGAATTTGTTCAGTTCTAAGGGGCCCCATACATGCTCCGACATGTTGTACAACTTTGACTCCACCATTAGGACATTTGGTTGGGTCGAAGTAAAGTCAGACCGTCTGTGGGCAAGTTATACAGCTTTGTGCACAGTACAACTGTTTGAGCATTTGAAATCAATAAGACCTCAACTGCTACATTTGAACATCTGTGAAGGCATGTCTGTCAACTACTGTCAAAGTCAGACCAAATCTTTTCACCTATGGGAACGGTATAGATTCAGCAAGAGGTGCGAATAGAACTATACAACAGCTTTGCAGCATCACACCGAAAGCCATTGTAGCCAACGGTGGTGGCGTGGATCGGCGTCGCGGAATTATTGCATTCATTCCTTTGAAGGTCATGAATAGATAAAAAACTTTCTGATTTTCCAATCCGCCTATCCAGCCCAGTCACCTTCAGCTTTCTTCATTTGCCTTAATTGATCCTCGTCTTCCTTTTCGACTTCATCTTTATTCATATCTTGCATATTTCTTGGCACCACTTGCTTCGACGAACCCGCAACTGATCCTGATTCTTGGTGGACACGGGAAAACTTCCCATTTTTTTTCAGTTCGCTCACCTATTACAATTTGTCCTCACGATATTCCTTTTCCTCCAGTCACCGTTCATCTGGCATTATTTTTCAAAGTCCAAAGTTTGTTTCTCACGCAGGATCAATTCCTTCTCTAAAGCTTTCTCCTTAGGGTATTGTTCCAGTTGCACACCGAAGTCGTGCAAATAAGGGAGGCTGTTTTCCGCAAATTCGGCATACGTAATATTGTTTAACCTGACGACTAGGTCGTATCTAATTATTTAGTATTGAAAGTAACTACAATAGGATATAGTTCAAATTACAAATTCAACTTATTATCATTAGTATCGATCTAATTGGGGATGATACAATCAAGGATCAGAAGACTCAAATGTGAATCCCCAGAAGCTGTTTTTGTCTTGTTTCAATTTTATTCGTCCTTAATACTCTGCAACATCATTTCAAATTTAGATGGCAAATTGAGCCAATGCAAAATGTTGTTACATGCATGTATTCTGGCTGTGTGGGCTCCAAAGTAGTCGAGAGAACTCTTTTCCATAGCCCATAAATGGGTTCTCGAATACCAATCAAAGATGTTGGAATTTTCTCTACAGAGCATCGGCTGATACTGATATTGGATTTACGGTCAACGGATGAAACCAAATGGAATAAGACATTAAAAATTTTGCGTTCTATCAACATCTTCTCTTGAAATTTATGTTCAGGCAGAAACAAAATCACTTCTTCTTCTTCTTCTTATTGGCATTACATCCTCACACTGGGACAGAGCCGCCTCGCAGCTTAGTGTTCATTAAGCACTTCCACAGTTATAAACTGCGAGGTTTCTAAGCCTGGTTACCATTTTTGCATTCGCATATCATGAGGCTACCACGATGATACTTTTATGCCCAGGGAAGTAGAGACAATTTCCAATCCGAAAATTGCCTAGACCGGCACCGGGAATCGTACCCAGCCACCCTCAGCCTGGTCTTGCTTTGTAGCCGCGCGTCTTACCGCACGGCAAAGGAGGGCCCCTTACAACAAAATCACTATTAATATTAAATTGGAATAAATTGGAATGAATATTTTTTTTAAACTGTAATTTGCCTGACCATAAATCCAATTTACAGTTTTCAGAATGCGGTCGTTCGAAACTTTGTAGAATTATCAATTGTTATGTCTGGGTGATTATCTATACAAAATTACTGGCTTGGTAGATTATTTGACAGCTTCAAAAATTGTTATCCGTACAATGGAAAAAACGAACGAATTCATTTTTCAAAAAAACCTGTGACCCTTTTTCCACGCAAAAAAATTCAAACTTCACCGAAGCATAAATTTAAATCAGTATCCGAAAGCGTGAAACTGAAAAAACGAATTTTTCCCTCAATCCGCCGCACACCCCTCCGCCCAACCTGCCATCCTCCCTTTCCCGAAATTGCGTAACGTAATGCGTTTCGATCGATTGTCGAAATTCCGATTTTGCTTCTTTGTTCTCTCCTCCGAAAGGAGCACAAAGGTAAGCGCATACCTTGATTTTGGCACTATTATTCCTCCTTGTATACCTCCGAGATGCAGGCCAGACGAAATTAGGATGCTGGATCCTTGGCTAGACGATGCACACGCAAGGATCCTTTATCTTCGGAGGGTCGTCGTGCTGGCGCGTTTTTGTGTCTACCCTACACCTTTTTTTTCTATTATAGGTGAGTTTTTTTTGCGTTTCAACATCAAAAAACTTTTCGAAATTGGCGGTGGAATAGGAACTGGAAGCAAGTGAGGCGTTCGGGATAGGGATTCGTATGTTGGTATGAGTTTCACAGAATGTAAATGCGTATTGCATACATCGATTTTGCTTAAAAAAAAGCTGAGACAAGGCAAAACGAAAAATCTAATAATGCATTTAGGGAGACGGATTTTCGAAAAAATAAAACCAAATTTGGTAGCACAAGTTTTTCTCACGGTTTGGTGTATGAAAAGAAGTTTTTCTTCTTCGGTTCTTACGGTCGTTGGAGTTTTCTTGTGCAATCACCGGTAAGGAGAGTATAGAAAATTTGCCAAGTTATTTATTTAGATGGCACAAATCCAACGCTCAACATTTTTAACGAGTTTTTTGTCAGCTTTTTTTACCGGAGAGGATGTTTAATTATGGATTGAAGTAATTTGATTTATTGGTATGTGCCTGGGTACATTTTTCAAAAAAGAATGCAATCCCAATCGGTTGTCGCAATCTCTGACAGGGTATTTAAATTTGATTCAGCAGAGGTTCGGGAAATTTGATTTGGTGTTTGAAATAAAAGGGAGAAGGTGACACCAAAAGGATTTGGAGAAGAGAATAGATTTAGTTTTCGGAAAAAACGCGAAAAATTTGTAACGAACTTTTTTGATCGTTGCATGGGACGGTGTAGAAAAAAAATGTTACGGAGGAAAATCCGTTGAGATTTCTAACGATTTTTTTATGACTCACACGGTTAATCATGTGTCCCAATGCTAGCGAGTTAAATGTATGAAACCGATATCACAACGATTTCAACGGTTTTGTTCCAAGACAGTCATATAGTGGAATAATCAAATAGGGTTACTTCTCTTTGAATTAATAACTTGCACACTAAGGTGGCTCACTTTTGAATTGTTTGATGAGCCGTCTTCTTATTCCGTTCTATTTGATGCCCTGGTGCTCTGGACAAAATTTCAGTCAAACCATCGAAATATATTCATTTGAAGCTAGATGAACCATTTACGACGAGGAAATAGGATTCTCATTTTGTTTTTGTATAATTTAATTCAGATTGTTATGCTGAAAGTTGGGAAAGATTAGCGTATAGCCCGCAAAGTAATTATGTAGCATAATTATTTCTGGAAGAAACTGTATGAGTTTTCTGGCTTTTCATCGTAAATGATGCCATCTAGCTTCAAATAATTGAATATAAATGCTTCTCCATACATTTTTCCATCCAAATTTTCTTATAAATAAGTTTAGTACCTCCAAAATGTAGGCTGAAGTTTTGTCTAGAGTAGTAGAACGTCAAATTTAACGGAATAAGAGGGTGACTCATGAAACTTATATAACCACCATAAAACCAAAATGTAAATCGGAAAAGTGCATCCAGATATGTGCTGCAGAAGTGAAGGAGCTGATTGTTCAGGAGGACGACACGAACAAGGTGAAGGCCGTGAAGACGATCAAGCTGAAGAAGCGCGTGAAGTAGGTTTGCTGTTGTATGTTTCTGCTAGGGTGCCAATGGAATGTATAGGAAAAAAAATGTCGTAGCATTCCAAAAAACGACATTGCTCACAAGTTTCATTACCCTAAAATATGACCCCATGCAAAATTTGAGCTCAATCAGACATGATTTAGGGGTGCCTAAAATTCCTCAAAGTTTTGAAATTTTTACCCATGAAAACCATGGGGACCAAAGGAAAAGTAAAAAAATCGAATTTTTGTTTTTGATGCCAAATGACTTAAAAATGCAAGAAACGTCGATATATGATGTTATTTAAAAAAAAATAAAAAATCGTTTTTTTCTATTAGAACAATTTTGGAAAAAAAATTTCATCACATCGAAAATGTCATTTTCATTGGCACCCTAGCTGCTGTGGAGGATTCATGATTCATGTGAATATTCGACTGGTGCCTTTCCGGAGGATTTGGACATGGTTCGCTATCTCCTACTGACGCTTGGCCCCAGCGTATTCGGAAGTCGGTACTCGGGACGGTGCCCGAAGAAACCTATCGATCGGGTTTGTAGAATTCTAACTGACCAAGACCAAGCCAGTTAATTTGTTCTGAATGCAAGAAGGAAAGACACAAACAAGTGGCCCGGACAGGAGAAAGCAGAGGAGTAAGAAGGAAAACCACGAATCGAAAATAAACGTAGCGGATACAAATAAGAGAATCTGTGTCGTAAGGGACAACCGATTCAATGGATTATTGATTCCGGCGTTACGAGCCACATGATGCAAGATATTGGATCCGACAAAGTGCGGGCAATGCCTTCATGTCGTGATTCGGAAGAATTCTATGGTACCGCCATTTCGGTCACAGAAAACAGCCTGAAGCAACACCCAACTAACCACTGTTAAATTTTTTTTTAACAATTCTGTATAAGAACCTAACAAAACCTGCATGCAAAATTGTTAGATTTTTATACAAAAAATGTAAGTTCACAAACAAATATTGTAATAAAAGCTCAAAGAACAGGGGTTCTTTGTAGCTTAGTTTGTTTAAGAACCAGTCTAGTGTACTGAGGGTCGTGGGTTCTAGTGCCATCGATGGAAAGTATTTACCTCCAATACATTTTTCAAATCAGAATCTTCCACATAATGTACATAAGAACTGTTCAGTTTATTGAGAGGACACTTTCACATGACGATATAAAACAGACAGATTGGTCAGTTTTGATATTTGATTTTGATTTGATTTGATTTTGCTTTATCATATATGTATCATAATACACTGACAATCAAATGTAATTTTTTGAAAAGTGGAAAAACATTTTAAATCCAACAAAATGACGCCTATTGTCAAAGTTTCTCGAATTTCGCGAAAACATAGGCTTCCCAACACATTTTTTTATAAGCTAAGTTGGCAGTTGTAATGAAAAATGTAAATCGGGATGTTTCAACAAAATCATCAAGAATATCAGAAAGAAACACACTGTCATTGGTTTGTCGAAATCCAGAAACATTAGAGCCTGTGGCAGCCCAAAAACGGAATATAAACAGCTTTAGCTGTTGAAAATCCAACAAATTGAGATTGTTATAAATATCGCAAATTTATGAGTTAGAATTGTTTCGTTGATAATTGTATTTCGTGTCTCAAAAATCAAATAATATATTCAACGAAACAAAACAAATTTCTAAAATGATTGATGGTTTAAAAAAACGTCGACAATACAATGTGTCCTCTTTATAAACTGAACAGTCCTTATTCACATCTGAGTTTTCAGAACATTGTAAAGGAAAGCTTGCAAAATGGTAAGGTCTCATATAATATTTGTATGAGAATCTAGCATTTTCGCATATGCCCAGCTCTTATACAGGTTTTGGTAGGTTCTTATATAGAACTGCTAGAAAATCACCGATTCGATGAACTGCTGTTAAGTTAAATGGTGTCAGGAAACAAATGACGATTGTATGATCTGTTTGGCTAAACGAGATTTTCGTCCACATGACCCGTTCGGCCTAATGGTTCATTCTGCCAAACGACTATTTCAACCAAATGACATTTTCGGCAAAATAACATTTTCGGCCAAATTACATTTTCGGCTAAACGACTTTTTCGGCCAAATGATCGGTTTGGCCAAATCCTTTTCTGCTAAACGACTTCTTCGACCAAACGGCATTTTCAGCTAAAACATGAGTTCAGTGCGTGATCTCTCATGTTTCGGACAGCAGAACGATCGCGCGGTCGGCCGAATTATTGTGTTCTGCATTGCGCGGCCGGTAATAAAATTAATCAGTTCAGTGCGTGATCTCTCATGGTTCGGACAGCAGAACGATCGCGTGGTCGGCCGAATTATTCTGTTCTGCATTGCGCGGCCGGTAATAGAATTAATCTGTTCTGTGCGTGATCTCTCATGTTTCGGACAGCAGAACGATCGCGCGGTCGGCCGAATTATTGTGTTCTGCATTGCGCGGCCGGTAATAAAATTAATCAGTTCAGTGCCTGATCTCTCTTGTTTAGAAGCGGACTTGGTAGTCATATGGCTACTGCTTCTGCCTCATACGCAGGAGGTCGTGGGTTCAATCCCAGGTCCGTTCCATTCTCCTACTTTGTATCTTTCTCTTTATTTCTCATGTTTTAGCAATCGCTAGAACTGGAAATGGACTTCCATACCGTTTCCATTACTATTCCTATACCTTCAACTTGAGTATTCTAACAGTAATCTGCTAGAATTGGAAATGAACTATAGAGCTCGTTTCCTACATCCAATTAGAAATTCCATCAGTTACCTTCTCCTATCTATCACATTGGCAGCTCGTTAACCAAGACGGACCTCTGCCTCCAACCTAACCCAGAAATTCCAACAAATTCCGCATGAACTCGTGGCAAGTGCAGAGGTATATTCGGCTTGCAGTGGGCGAGTGATTGCATCATCATTTCCTCCCCTTCCCTACATTGACTTGCATTCTGACGTGGCAGGCGCCAGTATGACCTAACAAATGAGATCACCAGTACTTGTACATTGAAGATGTGTGCTAGTCCCAAGCAAACATCTGTTGGTTCCCTGTGCAAGAACAGCTGATCTGGTCATAATGGAGTAGCAACTACGAGCAGTCAATCAAGCTCAAGCTCAAGCTCAAACGGCATTTTCAGCTAAAACACCTATTTGTCTCAACGACTTTTTTGGCCAAATAATCAGTACGGATAAACTATATTTTTCTCCAACTCGTTTTTTTCCTATTCCCGGCTCCGGTGCGACAACAATGGGGAGTATAAGAACAAGCGATTCCTGACGATCTGTAAAGGGAGTTCGAATCCAAAAAAATATTCCATACACTCTTCAGCAGAGGGAAGGACCGTTTGGCCGAATCGGGCCATACGACCGAATAGTTCATTTGGCCTAAAAGATCATTCCGCCGAATGTTTCACTAAGCCAAATTGGTCATTTGACGTGTCACTTCTCATTTCTCACTTCTCACTGCAAAAAGTGAGAGTAAAGAATGATTGATGAGAAGAGGGGTGTCTTCCTTCTTACTTTGTTCTTCCCACTTTCATAGTGAGAAGTGAGAAGTGAGACGTATCACTTCTCACTTATTTTTCTCACTAATCACTGCATGAAAAAGAAATAAAAGTTACAACATGATGTGTGTGAAAAAAGGCGTGAGAAATAAAGAGTGAGAAGTGAGAATTTCCAACTTCTCATTTTCCACTTCTCATTGTAAGGAGTGCGAAGTGAGAAATAAGGAGTGAGCTGAGATATCTCACTTACAACTTCTCACTCATCATTTCTCATTTCTTACTGTAGAAAGCGAGAAGTACAAGGTGAAAAGTGAGAAATGAGAGTGAGAATTGAAGTGAGACGTCTTACTACTCACTTAGCACTTCTCAATGTAGAAAGGTAGAAGTGAGAATCGAGGAGTGAGCTATTAGAAGTGAAACGTCTTACTTCTAACTTCGCACTCCTCACTTCTCACAGTGAGAAGTGAAAGTAAGATATGAGGATTGAGAAGTGAGAAGTAAGATATCTCACTTCTCACTCATAATTTCTTACTTCTGATTTGTCATATCTCATTTCGCACTTCTCCGTTTTCGCAGTGAGAAGTAAAAAGTGAGATATGAGGAGTGAGAAGTAAGAATCGTCGAGCTGCTAATCCAGCACTTGGTTCAAAAATGTTCAGGAAACGTAACCATTTGTGGATACGACCAATGCACCAATGCTGAAGTTAAGACAGAGGTTTCCGCCAGGAATTGTATGTTTTCCTTCCATTAAGGATGAAAGTGAGAACGACTGCCAGTCTGAACGGAACTCGATGATTGACGATGGACCGAAGCCGAGATACACGAAGTTGATTATTACATCTTAACAAGTAGTAGCTAATCCCAGGTTAATTTTTGTACGTACAGTTATAAAATGTTAAATGTTAAAGTGAGACTGTACCATTATTTGTTACACTTTGAATGTTCTGCGTCTGGAATCGAAGTCGAAAGCGTCTAAGTTTTTTTTCAATTTATTTTTATAATGTAGTGAAAGGTTCCAGGCACAGACATTGAATTATTGATGCCTCGTGGCATCGATTCCATCGAGCAGGGATACCAGATACAGTTTTTATAAGTCTGTATCAATCTCAGCAAAATGTCTGTATTTGTCTGTATGTAGTTTAGAAGGTACAGGAATCAGAAAATTATTCAAAAACCATGAACTTTTGCCAACATCGAATATCGAGGTTGCAATTATAAAAACGTCGGTGAAAGTAGAGTCAAGTATGTAATACTGAAGACAAGTCAAGGCAAGGCCGCTGTTGAGGTCGAAATTTGTATTCTTGAAGTTGCTGTAAAGCTATTATCAAGTGGTGGAATGGGATAATACTATCTCGTCTTATGACAACTGAAGATATTCTACTGAAAAGCCCAAAATAATGTTCTTATCAGTATGTATGTTACTGTAACATTGTTACATAAATATTAATTGATAATATTTACGCAATTTTCTTAATGAAAATCCGTTGGGAAGTCCAAAAGAGTTCGGTTCGGAGGAGTGGTACAGAAGGAATAATTCCATTTTGAAATAACAAAACGGACGTCTTTTTGTATAGACAGAATCACCGTCTTCGACCAGAGGTCGCACAGACTGAACACTTCTAGCATGAGACAAAGGACAGGACATCTTACACAACACCCAATGGACCAGTGGAGAACTTTTCGCTTTACGAAAAGTTTTCTCCTTACTAGGGCGGGAATCGAACCCACACTCCACAGCACATGCGTCTAGACGATTGATGTCGCTAACCGCACGGCTACGCAGCCCACGGTTTACAAACGAAGAACCTCCGGTCTTTCGAATTTGTTTTGGGCTCCCGAACGGTACTATTTTTGGGCTTTCGAACCAATACCTTTTGTGCTTACGAAAAAAACATCCTTTAGGCTTCCGAAAGGATTATGTTAAGGATTAGGTATCCCTAAAGTATAGATTTGGTATCTCTAGTACAGGAACAGATAAAAAATCCATTCAGAAGCCCAAACGGTTCAGCTCAGAATTCCAAAAGTATTTCTTTCGAAAGTCTAAAAGGACTCCGATTGAAAGTAAAGTCCAAAATAATTTCGTTCAGAAGCTAAAAAGAATTCTGTTTTGTAAGCCCAAAAGAATTACCTTCGGAATATAATAAAAACCCTATCCGAATCCCAAATAATTTAGTTCGGAAATCCAGAGAAAGGACTTGTTTAAGAAACGAGATTTTTTGGTTTTCTAAACAGACCTCTTTTTAGCTTTCGGAAGGACCTCATCTTCGGCTTTTCCAATCGATTTCTTTTGCGCTTCAGAACAAAATCCTTTTAGGGCTTCGGTAGGAAATCCCATAAGTATTCTAATCCGAGTCCCTTGTCCAGAAGTGGAAAAAAGATTCCGTTCAGAACGCTTCAGTAGAAAGTCCAAAAGTATTCCTTTCGAAAGTCCAAAAGAATTTCGTTCGAAAGACCAAAAGTACTCCGTTCAGAATTCTAGATCCCATTAGAAATCCGTTTAGAAATCCAAAAGAATTTCGATTTTTTTTTCGAAAGCCCAAATTCTTCGTTCAGGATTCCCTAGTAAACCCAGAAGGATTACGTTCAGAAGTTCACATAATTCTGTGGGTACCCTAACGGAATTATTTTGGGCTTTCGAATAGATTCATTTTGGGCTTCCAAATGGATTAATTTTGGGCTTCCGAATGGATTTATTTTGGACTTCTAAAATTCTTTTTGGGCTTCCGAAAGGAGTTTGGAATTCTCAAAGGATTCTGTTTGGAATCCGGTAAGAAGCATGAAAGGCTCCACTCGGAATTCCAAAATTCTACCTTATAGAATTCCGAACGAACTCCCACAACGATTTTGTTTGAAAACTCAAAATGGTTCAATTAGAAAGCCCAACATGATTCTGTTTGGAAGCCCAAAATGTTCGGAAACAACAAATGTATGTAAAAGTCTGTAATTTCAATCAAAAGTCTGCATAATGTCTGTAATCTGTATGGTGTCTGTTCATTCATTTCATTTCATTTATTTAGTTAACATCTAAACAGATAACACTGAATCAACAATTTGACGCCACAATGCACGGTTCGAGGCCGCATCTCTCCATCCTCGGATACGCCCCACGCTCGCCAAGTCGTTCTGCACCTGGTCTGCCCATCTCGCTCGCTGCGCTCCACGTCGTCTCGTACCTGCCGGATCGGAAGCGAACACCATCTTTGCAGGGTTGCTGTCCGGCATTCTTGCAACATGTCCTGCCCATCGTACCCTTCCGGCTTTAGCTACCTTCTGGATACTGGGTTCGCCGTAGAGTTGGGCGAGCTCATGGTTCATTCTTTGCCGCCACACACCGCGTTTGGCTAAAATCGTGAACTTTTTGTTTTACCACTTCAGGGTGTTATTTTTTGGCATCGGTGTCTTCGGGAATAAATTTTAGAAAAATATGGCCCATCGAATGACGAAAAGTTGTAGTTCCAATTTTTGCCACAGGTGGCGCTGCAAAATTAACTTCTTTAATAGACGATTTTCAATTATGGTGTCTTTGGCAAAGTTGTAGTGTAATTTATTATGAATTTTATTGCTGAAGACACCGAGTGTCCATCTATCATCGTTTTTGAAATACGGGCGTTTTTTATGGACAGACCCTAAAAAACAGTATTTAAAGATATTTTCGAAACTAACAGTTTCAGGTCAATACAATGTTCTACAAAAATGTATATATAATCAAAATAGACCACTTTCTGGAAGATACCAGGGATGTTTTTGCAAACATGACTTGTTATCGGCGATTTAAGGTCGAAAATAGTGATATTTGAAGACTTCATATGCAACAGAGGGGCAAATTGGGGCAAGGGAATCCCCACAGGATTTAAAATATCTGGTCTGTAGTTTCATATGCGTATAATTATGTCTGTCTCCACGTGTATCCAAACAAGTATTTCTTAATTTCATAAATCGACATTTTCAACTGATATTTATATAATAATTGAGATTTCACCACACTGCATACCACGCTGTTGAATGTTAATGTCAAAAGAAGTGCAGCGTGAAGCTATTTTTCTGTTCTCTTCATCCAATCATTTTACACAATGCAAATCTGACGTCATACGCTCCTAGGGATGTCGTGAAATCCCGAATAATCGATTAGTAACTAATCGATTACTATTTATTCTTATTGAATCGATTCATCGCTGGGTAATAATCGATTTAAAATTAATCGATTATCACAACGATGAATCGATTAATCGAAGTAATCGATTAATTTGCGACATCACTATAACGCTAAGCGAGAGAATGAATGAGTTGACATCTTAACATTATACACTTACCAATGAATCCCAAGACTTCGGGTCCGAGAAAGGCAGCCAAAGCCTATTAGGGAAGTGTTGGCGGGTCTTGATCTCGAATACATGTCCTTTGTCCACCAATTTTTGAAAGTTGCTGATGTTTGACTGTAATCGTCGTCCACCCGTCCCTTCAGCTGTCGTAATCCCTTAAGAATGTTGAGCGATTCCAAGCAACAGCATCAAAATTTAAGAAATTTTTTAATTCATGATTTTCTATTGAGTTGAAACTTTGCACAGTTTTTCAATTTCATCTAAATCGTCACTTTTCGATATCAAATCTTCATATTGAGTCACGACTAACTTTTCAAAAGGGTGTATGTGAAAATGGTTCAAAAATATTTAAAAAGCTGCACAGCAAAAACGGAATGTTCGATTGTTATGATTTTTTCAGCAAAGTTAGACAACTAAATGGTGATTCTTAAGAAAATGTGCACAGTAAAAAAAAATTTTTTGCCTTTAAAATATCATTTTTGTCACAAAACTCAAATATCTCAAAACCCTATCTTTTTCGAACGTAATTTTTAGGGAAAACGGTCCATTATATTAGCTATCTACCATAAAAATTTGCTGATGGTAAACCAATAAACAAAAAAGTTATGACATTTCAAACATTTCACAATTTTCACATATAGTAAACAAAAAATTTCCGTGTATTTTTTTTCAAGAATCGCTGATTTGATGCTGATTTTATTGTTAAAGGGCCTTGCGTGAGTTAAACAAGTTGTTTGTATGATATTCCATATTTATGTATTCATCGATATTATGTATATTATATGTATAAATATTATATGTATAAATAAATAAAAATGAATTAATATTATCCTAAGTATTAAATTAAATGTGGCAGTTACACAATGTTGTTATAGAAACTCTAAGAGTTTTGGGTTTGAATTTTGGTATGGGTTATGATATCATGAAAACAGTTTATTAATACTTATTTTTATTTATTTTTATTCAAATTTTTTAAAATATCGAACACTTTTGAATTATTATCAGCACAGTTTGAGTATAGTTTTGCTTTAATTTTATTTTCCGACAATGGAATGAAACAGTGAAATTTTTGGGTTCCTTGGATCGTTTTCGCGTTATTAAATTGCTCGCTGAGCTCTGAAGCCTTTATTTCGTACTCTTCAGTAGTAGTAAAACAAAATGATAATTTGGTTAAATCTTTTTCTTTTCTACGATTTCGACCGCAGTTTCTTCTGGAGCCCGTAGTAGGCCCGACTTCCACAGATGATGCGCCTTCGTATTTCACGACTAACGTTGTTGTCAGCCGTTAGCAAGGATCCAAGGTAGACGAATTCCTCGACCACCTCGAAGGTATCCCCGTCTATCGTAACACTGCTTCCCAGGCGGGCCCTGTCGCGCTCGGTTCCGCCCACAAGCATGTACTTTGTCTTTGACGCATTCACCACCAGTCCAACTTTTGTTGCTTCATGTTTCAGGCGGGTGTACAGTTCTGCCACCTTTGCAAATGTTCGGCCGACAATGCCCATGTCATCCGCGAAGCAAATAAATTGACTGGATCTGTTGAAAATCGTACCCCGGCTGTTACACCGGCTCTCCGCATGACACCTTCTAGCGCAATGTTGAACAACAGGCACGAAATTCCATCACCTTGTCTTAGTCCCCGGCGCGATTCGAACGAACTGGAGTGTTCGCGCGAAATCTTCACACAGTTTTGCACACCATCCACCGTTGCTTTGATCAGTCTGGTAAGCTTCCCAGGGAAGCTGTTCTCGTCCATAAAGTGTCTGTATGCAAGACTAAATGAAAGGAAGGAAGGAAGCGAGTAAAAAGAAGAGGTTATAAGTGAGAAGTGATATTTAGGATGTGGAACACGAGACGTTAAGAAGTGAGAAAAGAGTGATGAGATATGACAGTCGGATGGAAGAAGATTAGATAGAAGAAATGAAGAAGGAAGAATAAATCAGAAAGAAGGAAAAGGAAAAAGGAAATATGGAGAAGGAAGAAGGAATAAGTTGGAAGGAAAAAGGAAGAAGGTAGAAGGAAGAAGGGAAGACGATTAATATAAGAAAGAAGAATGAAAAGAATAAGAAAAAAGAGAAAAAGAAACAGAAACATATAACGTCACACTTTTTCCTCACTCCTCACTACTTATATTCCACTTCTCACTTCTCACTACTCACATCTCACATCTCTCTTCTCATATTCCACTTCTCACTTTTCATTTCACACATTTCTCACTTCCCACTTCTCAATTAATTTTCTACTTCTCACGTTTTATTTCTTATAAGAATTGCAAAATTTCTCATTCCTCACTTCTCGTTCCAAAATTCGCAAATTCCACTACCTACTTCTCATTAATCCTTTTTCGCAATTCTCAAACTAAATATTTTTTTCGACATTTTAGCATTTTTTGAAGCTTGATATATACAGATACTGCAAGGTTTTAACACAAAAAATGTAATCTTTATCGTTTTAAGCTCGTATTAAACAGAATTGTGAGATCACAATACAAAGATTATAATCTGTAATCTTCCAAATTTGTATATGCAAACATTTTTTTTACAGATTTTCTGATGTTTTAAAGATATGTCCATTTAGAATCCGGAATCATTTATTGTATTTCAGCGGCACGGAAAGTGACCGCTGCAAGAATTCTTTTATAGCGGTTTGTCTACCTAGGCGCCCACTTGCTGTGGTATAAATTTCACGATGTTTCGTGCAGCGAGTCAAAAGATATTCCAGATTTAAGCCGAAAGGGGAGAAAAAAATCTGCACACCCACGTTGATAATCCTGCTCATCGACGATGGAACCTACGTCAAAATACAGCTTCCTGGCCCAACATTCTACATGGCCACGGCACGAGGAGTAGTTCCTGCGAAGTTTAAGTTTGATTTTTGGACAAACTTGTAAAAAACAGATGATTTTGGCAAGGGATATGCAGGTGTGGAGCAAAGACCTAAGTATTTGCGACGAATAAGACGATGGACTCGAAACTGTACACGGAAGAATGTCTCAAAAACCGTGGTCGACCTTCCATGAAGCCCATAAAGGTCCCGTGAAGTTTTGGCCAGATTGGACGAGTTGCCACTACAGCCGGGAAGTCATCCAGTGGTACCGCGATAATAACGAAGATTTCATAGATAAAAACATAAATCCACGCAACTGCCCACAGCTCCGGCCCATCGAGACATTTTTGGCGGTAATGAAGCGGAAGCTTGAGAAAAGTGGAAAAACAACTCGGGATAGGAATTTTTGATGTTGATATTCCTCTCGATACCAAAAAGTGATATTGATAATGCTCTCGTATCTTTGACAAATTTAATTGTCGAAGCCAGAGGCATTGCCATTCCGAAATGTGAAGTTAAATTCAACTCCATTATTATTGACGACGATCTTCAGCTACTGATCCGTCTTAAAATGTGAGAAGAAGGCAATACCAAGAACTCGTAATCCCGCTTTGAAAATTATTTGGCGAGATTTGCAAAACGAAATTAAAAAAAACGTTTCGCTATTCTGAGAAATACCAACTTTGAGAATAATGTCTCAAAGCTGGATCCTTGTTCGAAACCCCTTTTGAAATTAACAAAAATTCTTAAAAAACCTCAAAAGCCAATTCCAGCGCTTAAAGAGGGAAATGAAATTTTATTAACAAATGGCGAAAAGGCTCAAAAACTTGATCAGCAGTTCGATAGTGCCCATAATTTTAGTCTAGGTTTCACTAGTCCATTTGAGGATCAGGTTACACGGAGCTTCGAAGACATTCTCAATCAAGAGAATGTTTTTGACCCTTCGTTGGGAACTAATTTGGATGAAGTGAGATCTATTACTAGAAAATTTAAAAATATGACAGCCCCGGGTGATGATGGTATTTTCTACATACTTATCAGAAAACTTCCTGAGAGCTCTTTATCCTTTTTGGTTAATTTATTTAACAAATGTTATTATTATTAAAATCTTTATTAAAGAGGTTTTTAGCCCAAGGCTAGTTCACCTCCGATAATAACAAATGTTTTCAGTTGACATACTTCCCAGATAAATGGAAAAACGCCAAAGTTGTTCCTATTTTGAAGCCGGACAAAATCCAGCTGAGGCTTCTAGTTATCGCCCAATCAGTTTGCTTTCTTCAATAAGCAAACTGTTTGAAAAGATTACTTTAAATAGAATGATGGTTCATATTAATGACAATTCTATTTTTGCTGATGAGCAATTTGGTTTTCGCCATGGGCATTCAACCACCCATCAGTTATTAAGAGTAACGAATTTAATTCGGCTCAACAAATCTGAAGGATATTCGACTGGAGTTGCTCTTCTTGATATAGAGAAAGCATTTGACAGTGTTTGGCATGAAGGTTTGATTGTAAAAATGATGAATTTTAATTCATCTGTACATCATTAAACTGATCCTAAATTATTTATCAGATCGCTCACTACAGGTAAACTATCAGAATTCTAAATCTGATAGATTACCTGTAAACTAGTGTCCCCAAGGCAGCATACTGGGGCCCATATTGTATAACATTTTACTTCTGACTTACCTGATTTACCACCAGGTGTCAAAAATCTTTGTTCGCAGATGACACAGGTCTCTCAGCCAAAGGGCAGAAGCCTTCGTGTCATTTGTAGTAGATTGCAAAAAGTTGGAAAAATTTCCCAGAATGCTTCCAAAAACTCAGCTTATAATTTTCCCACATAAGCCGAGAGCTTCTTATTTGAAACCTTCTAGCAGACATATTGTCACTATGAATGGGGTTCCAATTAATTGGTCTAGCGAAGCTATATTAGGACTTCTGTTAGATCAAAATTAACTTTTAAAAATCACATTTAAGGTCTTCAAGTCAAATGTAACAAATATATTAAAAGTCTATATCCACTTATGAACAGAAAATCAAAACTTTGTCTTAAGAACAAACTTTTGATTTACAAACAAATTTTTAGACCAGCCATGTTGTATGCTGTGCCAATATGGACTAGTTGCTGCAATACCAGAAAGAAGGCACTTCAGAGGATTCAAAATAAAATTTTGAAAATGATTCTGAAGTTGCCTCCGTTGTATAGTACCAATGAACTTCATAGAATTTCTAATATTGAGGCATTGCAACAAATGTTTAATAAAATAATTTCCAATTTCAGACAAAAATCATTGCAATCTTCTATTGCAACGATTAACTCCTTGTACCCTTAGGAAGAAATAGGTTAGGGTTAGTTTAAGTTGAAAACATTGTAATTCCTACATGGTTCAATTCAACCAGAGGAAAATTCTAACTGCCAGAGGCAATTGAAATGTATTAATAATAACTAAAATATAACATAGCAAATAAGGATGATAGTGTTAAGAAAACACGTAACACCTAGTCTAAGAGATGAATGCATGTATTAGATAATTAGCAAATAAAATTAGCTGAAAAAAAGGCTCGGGACGCGACTCAAATGACCAAAATGTGAAACAAATGTGCCAAGAAAGTTAACTCCGGAGGTGTGCAACTTTTGATGAGATGAATAAAAAAGAAGGTGCGAATTTTCACTGGAAACAAGAAGAAATAATTCGTATCAATATTTTTCCTTAAAGTATAGTAAATTACCTTTGTTTTGATATATTAACCTTATTTGTACGTCAATCTGTTACCGAGATACAGATTTGATAATTCCGGATTCTAAATGGACATAACTTTAATACAAAACTGTATTAAAACATGTCACCCACTAGTTGAGAGAGCGAATATCGTATTCACGCTTTATATAAGACCAAGTTAGACAAGCTAACTTGTAAAAAAATACGACCTTGCCGGATTGGTCAAATTTCAATCAAAATAAATCCATCGAGAAGAAGCCTTCTCTATCAAGGACATTTTATACACGACATTACCCTCATAAGGTCATTCACTCCTTTGCTTATCTGTTTAGGAGAACTTCTGTAGGAGTGGAATAAAACTGAAACACCACCGACCAAACCGTCATATCGTTGATGACCTGTTCACACAAAGGAAAATAAAATAAAATGAAACGAAGAAAGGAAAAGTGTGATTTGGGCGATAAAAACCAAACAGCTCCCTTTCATCTTGATGATCCACCGAGGCAAGGGCACCGTCGTCCGGAGGGAAAATTGAAAGTAGTTCGCTCGTTCGGTCTCGAGATCTGCATTTGTCACCCTCTTTCGGAGCAAATAAATCCAAGTTAGGTGCATGTGCGTAAATTTTATGATGATTTCGGTAACACACCCCTGCAAAGCAAATCCTAATCCGAAGCTGGCCACTCGCTCGGATCTGATCTGATCCAGTGCATGGAGACGGTGGGGAACATTGCAGCGGAGTTCTTTGTCCCGATCTGCAGCCATCTGTATTCTAGTCTCTTTGGAACGAGTTTTCGGTTCTATTTGTGCCAACTAGACTGCGGGTTCTGCCTCGAAACAAACGGACAAACAAGAGACGCAGACGTGTCTGGGCGAAGTGGGTGTTTGCTACTGTTGCGCCACCGAACTGGAACCCAGAATGGACCACCGCAGTGAAACGCGCTCTCGAGATGAAAAGAAAAATGGAGTGGCATTATCAAGCTGAAATGATCATAAATTTCCCATTGATGGTAAGTTAATTTATTAGAAAATTATTTGATTAAAACGAGTGTTTGTCTGCTCGCATCAAATTATTTAGATAGCGGGATGAACAGTTTCTTGGAAAGAATAATATGGTTATGCTGGAATGATTACAGCGATGAGGTTTTGCGTCAATTAGCTACAAAGGACTATATTTCGACTGATTCGATTATAGCACAATCACGTCAAATCATAAAAAACGAATCACCCCATGTTATCACTTTCAGTTGGTTTGGTCCTAACCATGGAAAAAGATATCCCTCAATTATTAACCACATAATACTGATTTCATTTTCAAATTAGTATTTACCTTTTGCAATATTAAATCGCATTCATACGAAATGACCATGCATTTCGTTTGTATTCGATCCATGCCTAATCCATCTGCGGTTTATTATTGAAAGATCGCGTGCCTGAAACAATTTCAAACATGACATTTACCCTCGACACTTCCGCTCTGCGGGGCCAGATGACGACAGGAAAGGGTGATCGGTTCTGTAACCGAAATCGAAGCAAGACCTTCCATGCACGTGGATACGGCAGCGGTGCGTTTTCTGAAAAATCGATTGCCTCAAATTGGACGAGGGTGGTGATGATTGGTGAATAGAGCCTTCGAATGTGACTGAATTCGGCTCACCTTAGCTCGAACAGACTTCTATTATCACTTTTGAGTTTCAACGCACAACGGCTATTGAGTCATTGATTGGTGTATCAGAAACGATGCGTTGTGTAACCTTTTGTTTCGGGTGCATTGATCGTAATTTTAGCTCCATTGAAACACAGTTTGTCTTTTAAAAACAGAATTGGTTATACGTGAATAGGTTCGTCCGTAAATGACAAAAGCAGATTGGCTGGACATTCCATTATTCTTTTTGCTCTTCCACCTATCATCGTGTGTCACTGCATTCATGGTGCGATGTTTCAGCTCCGAATCGAGTAGTGGGAGTTTCGCAGATTTGTAGCACGAGGATTCTGGAAACGAATGTGTGAAAGTTTGACCATATAGAGCTGATGCATATTAAAACGAACGAGCAGCTGTTATTTTTCCCGTTGTTTGATAAATAAATGCATGCTTGACCCTTGTCCGTTGTGTGTTCGGTTGAAGTTTGTCTCGTGCCCGGAGATGGCACCGATAACCTATATCTATCTGAGTGCATTTGTCTGTAAACCTAATTCTAATTTTAGGTGCAGTTATCATTCTATTGGAGTAGTATCTTTACTCAAACTTTGAGATATCCACTTTTAACGAAAATGAATCAGTTCGATGCAGTTTTAAGAAGTAGAGCTTAGGGCATTTTCAGTAATGTTACAGTTTGAGTTACTTTTTATCGATTTACAGATTTTACAACTTCAAAGATATGAAACTGGAAATGCATCTTCAGTTGCAGTTACAAACTGCACTGTTTTATACTGAAAAACGAAAATATGATCTTACGCTAATTCAAATGTCAAATTGCTGTGATGTCCAGAAACTAATTTTTGAAAATATAACTCAGTAAATTCTTTGCAAATTCTGCAAAAAACACCTGTCAGAATCCAGTTATAAATTTTCTAACGAAAATGTTCGAATTTTTAAAAATACAACGTCTGTTGAAGATGGCATTTTACAGTTTCAATTTCATGTCCTAACTCCCAGACAATTTTTAACTCTACTAAGGATGTCCATCCTTGTAAAAGATCAGGAAATCGTGTCAAAGCGAAACGAGGATCAGTTTGCAGTATTGTCATTGTTGTCATGTCAAAACGATAAACCAGCTGTTGTCTTTTATGCCTTAAAGAATAAGCGGGAAAAATAGTAATTGTAATACCCCTCACAGTTATGGAATACTTTTGTCAAAAGTAATAATGTTTATGCATATGCACAGCCAAGATTTAACAAAAAATGGTTTTCAGGCCGAGTTGCCGTAATAATACAATTATGTAATCAAGTGACGGTCTTTCACCGTCATTAGTCGTCTAGTACACGCGACCGCTTATGTAAAGGCAATCAAACTCATCATACTTTATCCAAGCAAGCCTTTGGCACAGCAGAGTGCAATTGAATTCGCATTCTATACCGTCCCAGAACAGTTACTGGGGCATGAGTGCGATCCTCTCGTTTAATAAACAATGTGACTCGCTTGGCTGTGGATATACAATAGTAAAGCACATGTGGAGATTGCTAAATCAAGCATCCGAAAGATATTCAATTTGCAAAAAGAGAGCTAACCGCGGTGGAGGTTGGTACTCATTCTGATGTTTTCCCAAACGTGACCTTTAAGTGGTCTTGTTGTAGGGGTTATCACGCCTATCTAGAGTAGGAGGTTGAGGTTCGAGTCCCTCCAAGACACGTGGATTCTTTTTCGCAAATTTCATATCAATTTGTCCATTTCGAAACATATGCTGTGCATATGCACAGCCAAGATATTTAACAAAAAATAATGTTTTATCAAATTCAATTTTCTATGCAAAGGATGAAATATGTATATACGATGCATAAATGTATATCTAACCTGCCATAATAATATTATTTATCTATAATTATTAATATTCATCTCGAGAATGCTTTAACTATGATTTGTTTGAAGAATTTAAATTGATTGGTGTTCCTAATTATGACCACGACACGACAATATTTTGCAGTGATCGGAAATTCAGCGATTTTATTATAATCTCATTAATTTTATTTGGATTTCACATATCAATTGAAAGTTTAGATCCTAACGATTTTTTCACGTAAACATTCCGGCTTTTATGATCAATTTTATAAAGTATTTCTAACCTTCTCGCTCATCATATTTTACTAAGGATTTTTATAGAAACATCCAAATGTATGTTTCCAAGCTTATTATAAGTCGGTTTAGATTTGTGCGTCATGGGCGACATTATTTTGTTTTACAATTAGTCGATCGAGTGTCAAAACGTAGATATTAGCATTAATTTAATCTAATTCCAGCTCTAGCACACACAGATTTTTAGCACGTATTTCATAATCACAGAATTTCACATGACTTTTTTTTCTGTTACAGCTCGGTAATTTCCCGAGATGCAGAACAAAACATTTATACGATTTTATTTACAGGCATGTCTGCGTTTAATTTGAGTCTAAATTTTGGAACTACATTCAGTTTGATTCTAAATTGAACATTGATAAAAAGTTTGAAATACTCTGGCTTATGTCTGTGACATGAACTAATGCAATGCGATTACACGCCGCATGACAAGTTCTTGCTTTGCTACCATAAGCACATTAATCCAATTATAATAATGTTGTGCTCTGTGGCTGCACATTGACAATAATGTGGCAATGGCCGTGTAATCATTAACTTATCTACGGTCAATCCAATGCCAACTAGGATAGGTCGACGTGGTGATTAGAACGACGGGTGGTTTGACAGTGACGATAATTAAAATCACATTGAAATAAATCACTATTGATGGATCGACCATGTAGGGCGATTGTTTTCATGTTCCAAAGATCCGGACATTTGGCTCTCACATTATATTGTTTGACAAGAGACATTACCACGTGTCAGGTAATAATTTTTTTCGCATGATACTGGTAAAAATGGAAATTAATTATATAGAAAAATAGCCTTCAAGTCAAAATCAAGTTCAATTATTGTTAAATTAAATGAAATTCAACGGAAGCGATCGATCCTATAACTTATGAAATTATGGAAAATATTCTAACAACGCCACTTCAAAACATCTAATAAAGTCAAAAGAAACAAATTTAAAGGTTTACTTAACAGCATTTTTAAGTTATGCACGAAAGTTAATTATTTAAAAAATCATGACCAAACAATCATAATACCTAATTAGCAAAACGATAAATATAATAATGCAATCATCAAAAAAGAGAGAAAATCACGTCCAAGGCTGAGCTAATTGTTAAAAAACATCTACCCGCAGAGAGGGCACTCGAAATAGCTTAAACGGCTGTCGCTGGGGCTTGCCTGTTTTGATTAGTGACTTATATCGCCGCAAGCATGACTTGCTTCTCGTGTGTTTGGACATTGATCAAGGCGAGATTGAAGTTGTTTATCAGCGCAGGCCGTTTGCAATAAATAAGCTCACTATTCTAATGGAATTATTTTCCATCCCGGAGGTTGGCCTGTACGGGTAAACATCCAAAGTTCGTTTCCAGGAAATGGGGGAGAAGCTGCACATGATGCTGGGTCAGTCGCATTTGTTGTTTGTTTTGACAGCAAGCACCACGTGTTCCGTAGGGAACACTTTAGTAATGAGTTGAATTGAATTTGCATCTCATTAGAACCGCAGGTGAAGCAATCTCAAAATTTATCAATATTTGATGCTTGAATTCTCGTATTGTTTTCAATGTGGTCTTTGTTCATTGATAGGCAGTCACTGGAACGAGATCGATATGGAATTTATTTATTGTTTGTCGCAGGTCAGATAAATAAGCTTAAGATTTATAAATTCTGGACACTTGAAGGACAGATTCAAAACAACAGCTGATTGTATCTTGCGCCAATCGTAGCAAATAATCAGTTTTAAATTATTAAGAAAATTCTTTTGACTTTAAATATACTTTATAAAAATAAGTCAAATTATTAACTGATTTTTATACAGATCTATGGAGACTGGAGACGAAGTACTGGTTTGTGGCATATTATGAAATAAATGAAAAGAATTTTCCATTGAAGTTAGATCAAAAATTAGGAAATCACTTGTCTTGCCAATACGTTTTCGAACTAAATGTCCAAATCTATCACAGGTTGTGTATATGCATAAATCAAGTTTCGGACATAATAACAAAATTATTAATTCAACATAATTAGCTTTGAAACCTTTCATAAGCAAGCTATACAATTTCTAAAATATAAATGGAAATTTACTCCGGGTCACCTCATACACTAAAGTATGATTTTTATGAAAGAAAATTATATTGTGTGACAGCAGTATCTAACTTCTCTGAAAGTTGATGGAAGAAAACGCGACCATTCAAATCAATTGAGTTCTCAAGCGCAGTTTTCGCACACTAATGTCACTGTATGGAATAGATAAAGTCAAAGTGGGTGGTAATCTAGTTGCGGCAAAATATCACGAATACTTTTGGAGAGACAGCACATTGACAGGAATACACGAAGTCACCACACCTCCATTCATTTGGAGAAGTCAATAACAAGCAATATTTCTCGTAGTAGGCTGCGCTGCAGAAAGAGAACACCCCATGCTGATGTGCGGTACAGTCATTCTCTACATCTCGATATTGAAAACAGAGATACACAAAAGCCGAAGAAAGCGAAAATGTATGATATGGATGTCTCGGTCAATCGAGATATAGGAAAACATCAATATGTAGAACATCCACATGTACAGAATCGACTGTACTAATTCAGTTGTGGCAACAGTCAGTGTCAATTTAAACTTCACGTTAATTGACCTCTGCCACCGAATTTGTTTTATTTAATCAGATCGTCCGATGATAACTGTTTTGCAATAAACACAAGTCACAATTACTGAGCTCACACTCGCTTGTGGTATTTACGCCAATAAGATCATATGAGAGATGCGCTCATCAAGTGGCCCCATTTTCCAGTGATGTCGCAATAGAGATTAGGGTATGCTAATCTTTAATACGTACATATTCTTCTCAAAATTTTCCAGTCGCGCTTGGTGTGATTGACAGATCCACGATGATAGTTGCGTTGTAGATCGCAGGTGGCGACAGTATTATATTTTTATCGAAAATTAGCACCTTCTTGTTTGATCGAACGATCAGAGACAATTATCGCATCATTTAGCGTGACTAATTAAATCCATTCGGGCATCACAGTTGAAAGATGTGAAATATAGAACACTGGGTGAACTATTGTTGATAAGTTAAAAAGTGACATTGACAACTCACGTTATCTAACCCAATAGAAATAAATTGGTGGCTAGAAAAATGGCTGGCAGCGTCATCGGGACGAACGTTTATAGATAAGCAACCATCAATCAAGATACTGATTGAAAGACATACTGCAGTAGCTACGACGACGCTCCGTCACATTCTTCGTATTGCCCTCTATCGCACCAGCTTCGTAAGGGCATGACTCGTCTTCTATGATTAGATACTTTGGAATAGCAATCATAATCCCTGATTTGCTCCTTGTTTCGTTGTTACCATGGTGATGAGGCGCATTCATAAAAATTCTACAAGATCTAGTTCATCAGTTGTTTGTTTACGTTCATGGATGTTTGCGATCTTCCGTACATCACTTGCACCATGATCTCTATGTCAAGTTACTCTAAATCAAGTGATAAAGTTCGTATGATCTGGCCGCACGTTAATCACCACTCATGATGACTTGCATTCGGTCGAACGCATGTGGACGCTGCGATTGCAACGTTGTTGTGACATCATGCGTTACTGGTACAGCTCTTCAAAAGTACTCCATACGCTTCTGGGTACACAATGACTGAGTCGAATATTTTTTCAAAATTTCCATCAATGACTGATAAGGTCGACCGATTGCGTCGATTGTTTCGTTCGGTTCGTTGAATGATCTGGCGTCGGAGTATGCGCGAACTCGCCATCCACGTCAATGCGAATGAGACTGATGGATGAGGGTTGCGTACGCTTACGTCGGCTATGGACCGCGGAAGTTTATTTTTGGATCTTCCTGATGTGTAAAATTTTGTAAAAATGTGGCTGTACTTTTCTAAATACGTCTGTTGTGGCAGCTGCGATGCTTTCTCGCGCATCGAAGGTGGCATTGAAAATGTTTGTTGCGTTTCTTTGACGGGTGGTTGTGTGAGTCTCTCAGTTGTGAATGACTTCTTGTCGGGCAATTGCATTTCAGTGGAAGCATAGCACCGTGAATGATTTATTAAATTGAATTTATTCGTTCACTTCATAATCTCATTCGCTATGCGATGCAACTGAGGGGAATTAATTTTTATGATTAAGAATGATAGAAAGCTTTCTTCTCAATCCTCTGCACTGCATATCCTGGTGGCTGTCGCATATACATCCCCTCGCTCAGCTACCCGGACAAATACCTACGTTGATTTTAGTGTCGTGCTCCATGTGTATCCGTGGATGGCCTGCTACGATCAACAGCACTTAAATGTGGACCTTATTGCTACGGAGCAAATATCTCTTTGAATCAGAAAACCGCTAACTGCGAGCCTTGTACGAGCCTTGCTTTCATCCGCTCGATATTACCACAGAGAACAGACGTTGAAGCTCCACTCTGTTGTGATAACTTTTTGCCTTCATTTTGAAATTACTTTGGTGCGCTGTAATCCCGTGCATAATCAGCGCTAGCGTCATAAAAATGCCACTGTGCGCTGTGTCGTTATGCATGCAGAGCATACCAGCGCCATCGTGTTGTCAAATGAGATTGTGAGTTCAATGTCGACGTCGATGGCGCTGAGGTTCGGTGTGTTTGTTTCACATGTTTTAGAAGTTTTGTTCGAGCCTCCATGTCTGTTCTCTGTGATATTACCCATGATATTACCATCTGGATCACCGCGCTTCCGACGATTTTGCAGCAGATGGCTCCAGGTATCGTTCGATACCAACAAATCGTTCTCTTCTTCATCACTGTTCTAGCTTGTTCATACGATATCGTTATGCTGGCGGTACTCCTCTGGTACAACGACGGAGAATTTCTCGCTGGTTTTCATTCATGACGGTATCGAGAGTATCTTCTTCTTGGTACATCTCCTCAGCGGACTCGTCTGCTCGTATCCAACCAAATCTTCATCCTCTTCATCATTTTCATGTTCACGTTCAGCTAAATCTTCTTCACGCCTTGTCAGAACAGTATGTTGGTGTTCATTTGAATACCGACGAACATTAAGTTACATCAACAGTTACATGTTCCAGGCTTCATTTTCTTGCGTGTCTCGGTTGGAGTACGTACCGAAGCAACCTTGAATCCGGATGGCATTAATGGCAGCGGCTCTCCAGTAATGCGTGTGCATTCCACGGAGATCTGACAAGAAGAGGCCGAGTCATGACTCATGCTTGCTGCTCACGATTGACACTGATATGATGTATATAAGTACACGATGATGGTTCCGCCAACATATATGGCCTAAGACTTCTTCTTCAGAAGGTACACGATCGCCATCTTTGTATGATCAACAACCAAACAAAGAAGGTATAGATTTTCACTTGATGTACAAACCAAATGTTCCTTCAAACCACTGTCGAAGCTTTTGGGGAGCGGTTTTCGTAACATTTTGCACCTCAATGCAACATTGATCCACTATGCGGACACCACAATCTACGAGCTTCATTCCATCTACTTGCTTATTTTCGTATATCGACGAATCACAGCAGGATCCCGGCGGCCTAATCGTTGGTACCATGTATGTCATATATGACCATTATTTTTGCAATTCACGTGGTCAAGATAAATCATGTGTACAAATGCAGAAAACGATGTAGTCGCTTGTTAATTAATTAATAAATCGTTATTCAAATGGGATCGTGACATAAAGTTCTGAAACGTTAATTGATACAAATTAAAAGATCGCTGCTGTAGCTTCCAGTCTTGTTGAGTGTGTTCATTAATGTACACTATGCCAATGGAAATAAAAAATGATGAATTGATATTCGTACTATGTAGGTATAATGTATATCATTGAATCCGATCAACGACGCTTTATCAATTAATAGCTAGAGGTCTATGTCACAAATACTTATTGCTGTTACTACATACACCGAAATTCGCCCCTGTAACGCTGAGTAGACACCTTTGCATGGTGTGTTACGGTGTAAGATCTACACGTCACATTGTCAGCTGGAAAATCCTAACCCAATGAATACCTTCCACAATATCCAACTCCGTGGTTACGAGGTGTCGCGAGTCGGGGCCTCTCGTTAAGTAAGTACCACCAACACTTCCTTCCCTCCCAAGTTACGGTGAAGATGGCGTGGTCGAGTAGTAATCCTCATGCTTTTTTGATTTTGTCCTAGATTGAAATTAAGGACCACACCCACCTTGATTTCTGATAGCAATCTGAATAAGGATTTTAAAGAAAAACATGAGTATCACTAGTGTCCAATCTACGGAGTAAATCTACGTCACTATGCTATGCTATGCTGCTATGCTATGTAGCTTCACATACACCGAAATTGATAGCAGTTCCCTAGATAAGTATGTGAAATTGAGATGCATTCTTTTGTTTCCTCAGTCAGTTTGCTTCGACGATGGTGGCCAGTGCTTCGAATTTTTATGCAAAATCCCTGAATAATATTGTAAAAAATCATGTTATCTTGTCCACTTCTTCCATTATTCGAATAAAAGATGCTACTATCTGAAAAAGTTTTTGCATAGAGTTAGACGAGTTTACAGTGAAATGGGTAAAAAGTTGTTAATAATGCTTCAAATCGAGAGTTCTAAATTAGCATAACTCATGAGAACCAATCATACATCATTTCAGTCTAGCATAAATTTATTTTGCCAAAAAATCAAAAACAAGCTTTTGAATTATGTCATAAATTTCAATTTAATTGCCCAGCAACACGGCCAAGGTAACAACAAGCTGCCCTTTTGGAAGTATGATATCGCCGATCGAAGTAATCGTGTCACTTTCCAATCAGCAACCGGTACGATTTTTAATGACTAATTGGCACATCCTATCCTAGGCAGTTCCATGGGAAAACTGTCAAAACGTCGCAAACGATCTTTATTGTTCAGCTCTTGACACTCCATGCTGACACGAGAAACAGTAGGCCGTTTTGGACATCAACACTCGAACAGTATGATGTAGAGTTGCGAAAAGTAATGAATTTCTGTTGACACGTCTTTTATTGACGAAGCATGATCATGACAAGTAGCTATGTAGAACACGAATGAGCCACCTAATATCGTTCTAAACGCCTTCCCCTTCTTCCTCCATTGCAGGTTGGCTAACATGTCGACAGGTGTTGAACATCATGGTCATATTCGGCTTCATGCTGAACTATGCCCTGCGGGTCAACTTCCATCGCCATTGTGGTGATGGCAAAGACACTGAAGAATCTCACTACCGGCGGCGACGACTGGAGGCTTCGACAATGAAACCTCGACGGCTTTGGCCAGCGTGTCCACGACGACCGAGCAGAGCGTCATCAGCGAGGCAGACAGTTCGAGGGGACGCCTACCAGCAGAACCTGATGCTGGGGCTTCTTCTGGGGATACGTGCTGACGGAGCTGCCCGGTGGCCGCCTGGCGGAGATCATCGGAGGACGCCGTGTCTTCGGCTATAGCATGCTTTTCGCTAGTGTATTGACTTTGCTTCCCTATTGCTGCTTACACCATTATATTGCGGTTGTTATATTACGAGCTGTTCTGGCTTTTCCGGAGGTCCTGGCCGGCAATTCATCCGTTGACCGCTGTCTGGATTCCACCATGATCGGTCCAAGTTCATCGCCAACATGATGGCTTCGTCCTGGTCCGCCATTCGATGCCAATCTGGTTATCTGATTCTACCATCGGATGGCAGTCAGTGTTCTCATCACCGGCGGCTGGCCCTGCTGTGGTCGGTTATGTGGTTCTTTGTTGTGTTTGAGACGCCGGCCGACCATCCAGTATTTCTGCGGAGGAGCGTAATGAAATCGAGAGCGCAATTGGTGCTAGCGTTAAGGCAAAGAAACCTACGTACGTTCCGTGAAGTCCATTCTGACGTCGCCACCTGTTTGGGCTATCATTTTGACCCACGGTGCTTCCGTGTTCGGTTTCTTCACGGTTGTTAACCAGCTGCCAACTTACATGAAATACATCTTGAACTTTAACATTAAGGAGGTATATTTCGAAGTCTGCCGACTTTTTATTGAGTGCTAATCTAACTCTTGGTTTCAGAACGGTCTATGTCCTCTTGCCGTCTTGGAAAGTACGCCATGGCTGTGATTTCTTCCATTTAGCTGACCATTTCGTAAGAACGGAACATTGTCGACTGCTACTCGCAAGATTTTCACTGCCTTCGGTTGATAAATTTTAAAAATAAACTTACGTTCATTTTACTTACTGTCTAATATTTTTACAGCTGTCATGCGCCCGGATTCCTGATGATTGTCCAAGTGTACATGGGTGAAACGCGTAGCTGGGTTCGGTATTTTCACGTTGCTTTGTTCCTGAACGGTGCCGTTACCGCTGGATATCTGGGCAACGTTTGGACACGCGAACTCTCGGCACGATCTTCGGTAGTGCCAACACTCTGTCTTCGTTCGGAGGTTTCGTTTCGGCGTACATGGTCGGCGTTCTGACAAATGATAACGTAAATTTTGATTTATTTTTTCCTTCCGCCACGGTCCTGAGTGTAATCAACATAGTGGAAAGCATGAACTTATAACACTCAATTGCCCTTCCCGTCAAAACTTTTTATTCGATCGATTCTTTATTTATTTAAGGTCAACTTTCCCAAAACCTCTTTTTAAACGTCTCTAACTTTTAAAATTTAAAACAAAAATTGAATCGTGCTGTTTTTCAAGTTTGGCCTAACATTTCCGATTTTGATCCAACATCATGCAGAAATCTTCAGGCCTGTCACGTACTACTTTTTCGGTTTTTGTTTCGATTTTAAAATAGTTAGATGCTTCAAATATAAGTTGCCCTAAGGCTCAAATTACCGTCATCCAGTCATTGACGAGAAAGACAGCCACATGCTCGTGCTACCCAGTAATAAAACCACCCACCGAGTAGAAAAAGCGGTCTCCAGCTGGATGGGGATGTATTTCGTTTCAAAACTCATCATCCAAGAGCGAAGACATAAATATATCTGGTGGATGCTTCATTTGGTTGTATTTCGCTTTAGTTTAGAAAACTGCCTTTCGCAACATTTTTTCAAGAGGTGAAATCGACGATTTACGTATTTCGACCTCAATAGTAAGGCCGTCTTCAATGTCTAGTACTCGCTCGACTCAGACCCGCCAAATGAAGAAACAAAAATAAACAAGAAGAATTGAAAATAAAACAAATAGATAGATCAAAGAATTGCCTTACCTGTCAAAATTTTTATTCACACAAACGATTCTTTGTTAAACTTGATTTCGGCTCCGTAACGCTTCACGGCAAATGAGCCTTTCAAATAAACGAAAGATTAAAAAAACGATTCTTTGGCTTATTTAGTCAACTTTCCCAAAGAACCCATCTTTCTCAAAGAACAACATCGGTGAATTTCTCAGGCCGTTCGCGCACACTTTTCGTTTTTCTTTCGATTTTAAAATAGTCAGAGGCTAAAAATGGGTTCTTTGGGAAAGTTGACCTTATATACTGAACCATTCCGATTCGTTTAACCTTTAGTTAAAATTTGACAGTTCGATGGTTATTTCGCCGTGGGTTAAAATAACCCTGCTCCGAGCATGGTTAGATTGACAGTTCGATAGTTAAACTTTGTTCGGAAAATTGCGCCAAATCCATTTCGTTCTAAATAACTCAATCTGTCAAAACTCAAATGGGTCGCTTCAGAAATTTAACACGATGGGAAAATAACCATCGAATGTCAAATGTTAACTAAAAGTTAAACGAATCGGTGAATGGTTCACAGCCTAAATAAGCCAAAGAATCGATAGACAATAAAACGAGATACAATTTTTGACGGAAAGGTCAATTAAAATAAATTATAAATAATAAAAATAAAAATCAAGAATCAACAAGTAAGAAATAATAGCAGGAGAAAGTATGAAGAAGAAAGAAAATAATAGGAACAAGGAAGCAAATATAAAGGAAAAAGAAAGGAAAGAAGGAACAAGGAAGAAGAAGACGGAAGAAGGAAGAGGAGGAACAAAGATGGAAGAAAGAATAAGTAAGGAAGAAAATGAACAGGAAAAAAAGAAGATAGAAGAAAGTTTGAAGAAAGAATAAGTGAGAAAGAAGAGGGAAGAATGAAACAAGGAAAAAGAAGAAAGATTGAGAATGGAAGAATGAAAGACGGAATAAGGAAGAAAGAAGAAACAAGAAGAAGGGAAAAGAAGAAAGAATGAATAAGAAGGAAAAGGAACAAGGAATGAGAAATTAATAAAAGGAAGGAGAAGAAGAAAACAGGAAGAAAGAAGGACGAAAGAGGAACAAGAAGGAAGAAGTGAGAAGAAAGAGGAAAGAAGGAAGAAGATAGAATGAAGAATGAGAAAAAGAAGGAAGATGATAGAATGAAGGAAGATGGAATAAAGAAGGAAATGGGAAGAAGGAAGAAAGAAAGAAGTGGAAGAAGGAAGGAATAAAAAAAAAGGAAAATGGAAGATGGAAAAAGGTAAAGAAAGAAATAATAAAGGAAAAGAAGGAAGAATAAAGGCGGAAGTGAATAGAAGATAGAGAAACGAAGAAAGAAGGAAGAAAAAGGCAAAAATAATAGAAATAGGAATAAGAAAGTAGGAAAAAATAAGAATAAGGAAGAAAAGAGAGAAAGAACAATTAATAACAAAATATAGAAGTAATCTTGGCAAGAACCAAGAATAGGTTGACCAAACTACCGTTTTAACGGGACAGTACCATTTTCAGACCTTATTGTTCTGTCGCGTCGTAATCTATGAATTCTTAACTTTTCAAAGGACTAGTGACATTTTTCATGATTAATTTGAGTACTGCAATCAAAAGCTTTCATGTTGTTCTGTTGTTGCGCTATTAATTTCATAAAAAATTTACTATCTTTGAAAAGAAAAATCCACAATTTGTCCCGTTTTTCATTGATTCTTTAAAATACTTCAAAAATTTATTCAAACAAACTAACATTTTATGAAGAAACCAAAAATACAACGGAAGGGACAAAAAACCCATAAGAAAGTTCGAGATGTTGAACCTGTAAAGGAATATGGTAAAGGCTGATAAACTAATCTACATAAAAATCTAGTAATGAAGAAATCAAAACTTAAAAATCCTAGTAATGCTGTTATGTATTTTCCAACAAAATGTTGTAAAACACTCTGGAGATTTTTTCATACATTGCATCTCAATTAGACTAAACGGAATCGATAACTTGACAGGCGGGTTTCAAGAAAATCAAGGCATGTCATCTCTTAACGCCAACAAAATGTAGTGAAGGATGAACATTTTTATGCTGATTCGCTCATTTGAATTAGCATTCCCTCTGTTATTAATTTAAAGCTTTTCCATGCCCGCATTGCATGAAGATGTATCTTTGCGGCAAGTTCAATGGATACATACCCAGGGAGTCCAGCCAGAATGTTTCCCACGAACATCCTAGACCGGACCGAGCATTGAACTCATTCTCGGATTGGTGATCCTACGCCTTTCGCAAGGCTACTGGAGACCCTTACAACAAACAACAATTTTACCAGATTAAATTCAGCGATTGCGCAATTTGAAACACGTTGGTTTTTAACGTGGCTGTCCAGCTTATTCTGTTACCACTTTTTCAAATCTTAACGGATTTCCGGGATTTTCCCTACTGGAAGATTAGAGCATCCTATACAATTTGCTGTCAAATAATTCGGATACGGTTTCAACACACTGTAAAAAGCTGTGATCCAAATTCTAAGTGTTCGACTTTAGTGTAAATTTATTTAAAATTTTAACTAGTCGCTTACTAACCGAATCAATTTATTGACTAAATTAAACCATTTTATTTATTTAAATTTCTAACTGATATAACTGATATAATAAAAATAAGATTTTTCACACTTCTCCTTCTATTTTGATATGACGAGAAGAGCCACCTTGGGCTGAAAGTCTCTATAATAAAGACAAAAAAATTATCTTCTGAGAGTCAGACAATTTTCATATTATTCCATTATTTTGTGGATTAATTTCGGAAGAAATGCAATCTTCTTTCAAATTTATCAATAACCTCCGAATTCGTAGTTCGGAAGAAATATGACGAATATCGGTTTGTGTTCCAATTTTGTACAGATCAGTTGGCTCGACATATTGTCTTTATTCAACACTCTACACACACACTGCAGTACTTTTGGTTTTGGATTTGAATGATCATTAATTGAACTCAAGCATGGAAATATTTAAACCTTTTTGGTATTTTGGGACACCGTTGAGTAATTTTCTCCCATTATTGCAGCACCTACGGCCGGTGAGAATCGTGTTCTGGATCTTGGCTATTCATCTACATCGTCGTTCCACAGCTTACCTCATCATGGCACCGTGAACTGCAGATGGAACAACCCACCGGAGAGGGGCATCAACAACCGTGAGACTGAAGAAGGTGTTCCGCTGAATCAAAAGACCAAAACAACAAACCAATCTCATCGTCGACCTGAGACAAGTCTGGAGCATCCTTAACCCTGCTGTAGATTGGCAGGCAGCTGGGTACGGTGCGCAGAGCACATCAAATAATGAGCAGGTCAGCGCAATTGTGCCCGAATCGATGCTTCCAGAAGTAGATACTTTTGAGTTTCACTCAATCACAACCATCTGCCGTGTAGACGTAGTGCAGGATTAAATTTTAACTTGTTTATTTTAAAGACAACATAAATGAATGTTGTTTTAATACTTTGAATGAGTGTTTCCTGTTACTTTAACGGAGTACTACTACAGTGATTTCAGAATGAGAGTGGATCTCGCGATTTGCTTTAGCATTTAATAATTTATTTTCTTAAAAATTGTGACGAAAAGCAAATCGAGTAGTATATGTTGAATATCGCAAGTTGAGTTTATGATGCTGAATCCTCAGATGTAAAAGTTTAATTCAATTACCGAACCGTTGTTCAGTTGTAATAAATCAATTGAAACTCTGAACAAGAAAGTGATTTAATTCAAAGTGTGCTAATAATCTCTCTCGAAAGTAAATGTGTTGTCCAGATTTCAATTGATACGTCTAAAGTTTTCATGTTTTAGTGAAAATTGTCGGTAATTTGCATTCTTGGAACTGATGTAGTATTCAATTGTTAGCTGTATTCGCACTATTTGCCAAAAACAAACATCAGCACATTCTCTCTAATGAATAAATCATAAATGTGCCTTCCCAAAACGGTATAAGACAGCAGAATACAAGAAGTGTACTTTGAACCGTATACATGTTTACAATTAGGATAGGATCAAATGTGTCGTATATACTCTAGACAAACAGACAACGATAGAAAATAGCCAATTTTCAACAATTTAGGTATTTTTATTTACAATTTTCTATTAGACCAGAATAAGAAAATATAAATAGATTTTTAAATAAGCGATTTTATGAAATGCAAATAAACGTTAGAGTAAACTTTGAGTAGATTTTCTTAGAAAGAATTTTCATTCCTTTTGATTTTTTAAGAGTGAGTAAGCGCAAATCAACAACCAGACTTTTTGTAAGAACGACACAACCCATATGCAATTTTGACAGTTTATCAAATGGTATCCAATTAGGCTTACTTACTTTGGGAGGACATGTCCTTCTTTTTCTATATTGTCTCCCGTACTCCTTTCACCCAAAAATGTCCTCCTTTTGATTGGTAAGTCAGTATGTTCTCCTTTTGATTGAGCCTCAGTGATGTCTGTATGTGTGTGCATGCACATCTGTATGTATGTGCCAAAAAACTCAATAGCCATTGCACTTATCTTTATCCGATTTGCTCACAACAAGTTGCATTCGAGGAGGAATCAGTCACATTGTTTCCTATTGAAAATTGACCAGATCGGACTATGGCTCAACAGTTATGGACAAAATACATATATTGGTAGTAATTTCGACTTTAGCAATAAAGCTCAATTAATCAATTTTTCAAAATGGTAAATAAATTAAACCCCCAATGCAATGCAGCCTAACACAGTTCGCTCTTATATTTTCGTAAAATCTTAACAATGTTCTGAAAATTCATATGTGAATATGTACATTATGTGGAAGATATTGATTTGAAAAATTTTCAGGAACACTTTTTCCTTCAGAGGGCTCAACAACAACCCTCAGTACGCTAGACTGGTGCTTTAATCAACTAAGCTATGAAGAACCTTCGTCGGCCTTCGCTACCTGGCGCTAGTGAATGCGCTTGAGATTCCCAAATCGGACTGTACTTTTGCTGTGATTCGCCGCGTGAGTTTTGAGCAAGTATTATCGCGCTCTTTAAAACGCTCACCGTAACCGTAAATACGCGGTGTAACTCGCAAGCAAGATTGCAGCAGCAGCGTCCATAAGCTTTACACAAGGTGCGTGCCTGTGCTGTTAAATTTTATAGGCCGCCGAATGGGGTTGCGTGGCTGAAAAGCCGCCGTGTGAAAGTGAATGGGCGCAATTCTAGAGGCTGATTGAGATGATCATAATCTGAGTGTTTATCTTGGGATGCATAATCTCATTTGAACATTACACCACAGACAGACAATGTGTATTGATGGCGCTGTGGTTAGTAAGCGCTTCACACCCTAGAGATCACGAGTTTGAATCGGTAGGGGCGTTTTGCTTTTATCCCGCTACACTAGGGATATGAATCTTTGTGAGCAGTGTGTGAAATCTGCCATAAGCAGGAGCACTGGTGCAGCTAATAATATGACGTCTTCTAACCCTAATCCTACGGTATCAAGCGACCCTGCCAAAGTGCTTGGACTGCAGAAAGCCAGACTGCAGAACTCCGCAGACGCATGATATGAGCAAACCAAAGCTCAGTAAGGTTAGTATGACAACCGACCTGAACAGCTAGCACCAAGCTGGTATTGCACGTAAGAAGGCTACTAAGATCCGTCAGGAGAAGGTTGAGCAGGTTGCCGGCCCTATGGAACGACGGAAATCAGTTCCACCTTCTACGAGGACTACCGAAGTTCGCCGAACCGTGAGCTGGTAGCTGCACTGAGAGATCAGTGTGGCGTTGAAATCCAGTATACCGCGATTCGGTTGCGAAGTTTATGCTGGAACGGTTGGCTGACGCTAGTAGGTACTGGATAAGGCTAAGCTGAAGGTGGGTTGGTCGGTATGCTCGGTGAGCGCAAACCAACAACCTCAGGCCTGCTCAAGTGCTTCGATTACGGACATAAGTCATATGACTGCATATCGGAGTCGGCTTTGCCGGGGGTGTGGAGCTGAAGGTCACAAGGCTTACACCTGCCAGGCCGCATCGAGGTGTTTGATCTGTGGTCCTGGCATAGACAACAACACCCATCCGGTGGACAGGCTGACGGGCTCGGTCATGCAAGTAGCTCAGCTAAATCTCAACCACAACAGTCGGTACACGAGAATAAGACTGATGTTGCCTTGCTTCCGACCGTACCGCATTCCTGCTAAACATAGCAGTTGGGTTGCGGATAAGTCCGGAATAGTGACCACCTGGACTTGCGGGGTATCCCATCCAGGATATAGTGTCATCTCCTGATGATAAGGGTTTTGTTATAGCAAAGGTAACGGAGTTTACTTTAGCTGCTACTGTCCTCCAAGTTGGAACATAGAGATAGATCTTGCGCGAGACTAACTGGTCTTAAATCATTAGTTGTAGCAGGTGACTTCATCGCGTGGGCAGTGGATTGGGCCTTTCGGTTAACGCTAGAGGTCATATCCTGCTAGAGTCTCTTAGCGTACTAACGTAGTCCTGCTGAACGAGGGCCAAGCGTCAACGTTCAGAGAACCGAATGACGTGTCATGCATCGATGTTGCCTTCTGCAGCGCAGGATGGACGTGGATGGAGGGTTCAGAGGGTATACTGCTAGTGACCATCAGGAAATACGTTTATATTACCACCAGCAGAACCACAAGGCGGTCAGTGAGGCTGATCTGGATGGCGTGCCTCGCAGTTCCACCCAGAACTGCTGGAAGAATCACTAGAAAATCGGACTGTAGGCTTTAGTGGTGATGAGTTATCCGATGTCCTAACACGAGCATGTGGCGTGACAATGCCAGGAGGACTCTGCAAGCCGGCAACCGCAAACCGGTGCACTGGTGGACAAGCACGATAGCTGATCTTCGCAGAACCTGTCTTAGAGCTAAAAAAGGGTTGCGACGTGCTAGAACCGAAGCGGACAGGCTAGAAAGACGCCCGGTTTTCCACAGCGATCAGAGCTCTTAACACGAAATCAAATGTAGTAAAGAGCCTGCTTTGAAGAGCTGTGTGGATGAATAACACCCAGGGGGGTACATACAGGATAGTGATGGCTAGGGACAACAGGACACCTCCTGAGAAATCTCCGGAGATGTTAGGATCGTTGAATGTTTGTTCCAAAGCATGACTTATCGGACTGGCCCGCCACACCGTGAGTCAGTGAACGTGGTACCGCTAGCGGTAGAAATTGTGCTATATAAGCCTGGGAAATCCCAGAGAGCCTTCGGCATAAAGACCAATTTGCCTACTCATCAACTAATGAACGTGTAGTTAGAGACGTGATCCTGAATAGATTGACGGATCTATCCAGCATTTTATGTGCGCAATGGCGCACAATTTAACTCATGTTCTGGTGGGTGCAATCGATTTGACGTTTGGCTTGTGTCGTTTGACAACGCAGCAATCATCATCATCATGATTCAATCATTTTGATGATGAAACTTATCTTTTTATGTCAAACGACACAAGCCAAACTTCAAACTTTCACCCACCAAAAACTGAAACGTTGATGCAGCCATTAGCATCAATATACTGGATACAAATATTAACTAATACGTAACTA
>NC_085140.1:459022751-459123788 GCF_024139115.2 Armigeres subalbatus | reverse complement strand
CTAACCGCTTTTATCTAAATTGCTGCAGAATCTTCAGAAACGTTTTAAAAATTCCACCGTTTGCTCTCCCGTGCCATTCCTTTTAAACATCATCTTTTGGCTTTTGCGCTTATTCTATTTTATTCAGTCCTAATTCACCAATGTTATTCATTTTAGCATGGAGCTCTAAGCTATTTCTAACTGAGACGTAGTTAACTAATTTTTCAAAGCGCCATAAGCGCCAAGCGCTCTAAGCCATTTCTAACTGAGACGTAGTTAACTAATTTTTTGCAATTCCTGATCATAATACCTGGGGTGGCATTGTGCATCTCGATTCGAACGTAATTCTATCGAGTCGAACATGTTTGGCATTACGGGTTTCGATTCGATCTCGAAAACGACTCATCGTTCGAGTATGCTCGAGGAGGTACAAGAATAACGAGATGTTTTGGCATTATGGATGCTCGATAGCACACTGAAAAACGACTCAAGTCGAATGAAAAACACTCGTCACCTTTTTAGCTTTCGAATATTGTTCGAGAGTCATTTCTTGCTGAAAGTTTTTAATTATAATTTGTTATTGTCTGTTTCCTTGGTAACAAAACGCTCCGACCATTTTTTAGGCACTATCAAAATCGTCGCCAGTATCTTTATTCTAAAATTATGTTAGTTTTATTAGAAAATAATGTCAATCTGCATTAAAAACAGGGCTCAATTTTGGGAAATAATGTGATTATTGAGTATATAAAATTTTGTTCACATTAATTTGACAGATCTTTGGCCATTTCTGCTGGCGACAATTTTGTCGTCAATTTGTTTTGCGACGATTTCAAATCGTCGCGGCCGATAAGGTGGGAAATTGATAATATTATTTCTCTACGAGAAGAGAATAAATGTTTTATCACAGACTGTGGTTTTATTATTGTTTCTTGAGGAAAACAATGTCATAAGTATACCTACTTTTACAGTTCCCTGACAATATGCAATTTCTAATTATCCCGAAATCCGCGTAAAAACGACTTCAACTAAAATCGGTTTTTCGAAGTTTTCACGTAATTTTTGACGATTTCGATAAACCGCGTGAAAAATCCATGAGGAAAATCTGCGTAAAAACGTGTTTATTCCACAATCTATGTAAAAATAAATGAGTTAAATAAAAAAACGCGCATGAGATGAATCAAGTGCATTTAACTAAAACACATAGAAACATCAAAGTAATTTATTATCGAATCCTTCTTATTAAATTTTAATTAAGCTTTAAATTATTTAGCTCAAAATTGGATCTGTGGCATAAATTCTAATAAACATAAAACTTATAATTTGTGTCGTAACAATATCTCAATTTACAAAATATGTCGTATCGGCATAATGTTTTAATCGGTTGCAACTGCTCAATGAATAATATTGCTTTTCAAAGTCATCGAGCACAATTTGCTTGCTTATAAATAAACTGTCAATTCATGCCATGAAAGATGCCTATCCAACAGACAACATACTACACGCAGATGAAATTACTCTTATTCTCTCTGTGAGTAACACATTCGCCATGCGCTGAAGGTTGTCTCTCCTGCAGGCGGCATACTAAACACGGAGACAGCTATCTCTTATTCTCTCTGTTTACATTACGTTTGACAGAACATACTCGATTGAACTAGTACAACACCATTCGAAATCTTGTACTGCGACTGAATGAAGTCGAACGAAATACATAATGCCGCTATTTTTTCGAAACGAATCGAAAAACTTACGAATCGAGTGATTCGATTCGAGATGCGCAATGTCACCCCGTTTACAGTTCGTCTTCGAGTGATAAAACGGCCTACTTTTCCATACCAACCAAATGGGTACTTTAATGACCATTATGCAACTCAAATGGGTTGCATAATATCCATTATAGCACTGATTTGAGTGTTATAATGGAAACCAATATCAGAACAGCAGTTACATGACTATATTTTGCTGAATTAGCATGGGTAGGTGTTCAAATAGTGTATTCTCTGTGTCACGTCATAAATTAAATAGTTTGATGGACAAGATATAATTTTCCAAATACAAGTTCATCTATCGCCAAATGGTTTGGAGAGCTATGCAATGTGGTTCTATAACATGGAATCGAATAGCTCTCGCAGCAACATGATTTATTCTGCAAGAATGATCATGTGAAGTAAATTAGACTGTAAAATTTGGTACATATTTAACATACTGAAGCCGTTTTCGTCATTGCAAAATATAGCGTGTGCAACTCGTTGCAAAACTCGATTTTTCAGCACTCGTAGTATTTATCCAACTCGGCAAGCCTCGTTGGATAAACGTACAACTCGTGCTGAAAAAATCATCTTTACTAACTAGTTGCACAAACTACTATTTCAAAGCGAAATATGTTTGTGTTCCAAAAAAATTCAGCAAGCTTCATAGAAAACGATATCGTTTCCAAGAATATTGCACAACTTTGCGTCGGCCCAACTCTCACCGGAATGATTCTCTCACTCTTCGTCTTCGTCCTCACTCACCGCGTTGGCTTTGTTACACGATGAGTATCAGCGTCACTCTCTGTGATGTGTATTAAAATCTCCTCATTGTGCACAGTGTGTGAGGAAATGCCAGCTCTGCAGAAGTACATGTTCATGACAGATTTGATATTTCCGTTAGGATATGGCAGGCATGATATACAGAAGTGGATCACAAAGTTGGCGCAATAAAAATCCAACTCGACCAGATCACTATGGGAAAGTGATGGCCAAAAATCAAAAAAATGACTTGCTTTGAATGACGTGTCTTGTATACCATTTGATAGACGGATACCGTCGTTCGGGGTGACATTGGGCCTAGGGGTGAGATTGGGCCAAAAACGAAAATGTTTCAACTCCTTATATCTCAGAAACTGTTACGAATTTTGATGAAAACTTCAAACGGTTCGAAATTATATTAAAATTCACGTATAGGAAATCACAAAAACAAATTCCAAGAACTAATTGTGCTCGTACCATAATGCTTGGAATTTGAATGTAAAACGAATGAACCCGTATTAAAATAGTGTCAGTAATGCCCCACAAATCTATTACATAACTAGTTTTCAGATCGATGGATACCTGGTTATCATGTTACGATAATCTGTTGTTGTTTTATCGAATTTTATGAATATTTATATAGCGGTTCTGGTTTTTCTGAGCAACGAGCAATGCACGCTGAAAAGGGGTGAGATTGGGCCAAGCCTTTCGTTGATTTGCCATACATAGTTGGCAAGAGCCGTAATGTAGGCAATTATTTTGAATGAACGATTGAATCGTTGCATCGTCACCGCTGAACTTTATTTCATTTGGCCCAATGTCACCCCCTGTGAGGGCTAAGGATGGGGCCAATTTTAAACAACATGTAACTTTGAAGAATTTACCTCATTTATTATTTTTCCCCACACAGTGGTAAATTCATTCTTCAAGCTTGTACCAAACTAATTAAAACTTGATTCCAAAGTTAACTACTAGAGCTTTGTAACATTTACTTTGAGCATATCACATTTTGGCCCAATGACACCCCCTGTTGGTAGTTCAAACCTAGGTTCCCAAAATTTCAGCCCTCTGATGAAAACTCATTGCGCCACAGACATCAGACTTAGGAAAATTGTAGAATTAGTAGAAAAAAATTGCATTTCAAACAAATGCAATTTTCTCAGCGAATAACGGTCCAACTTTTGAATTTGATACACCGATGGAAAGGTAATTGTCTAAACTATAAAATGAGTATGCTGTTGAGGGTACACGAGTAATAAAAATTGCCAAGAAATGGTTAATTATTGAAAAAATATATATTTTTGCCTAAGTTGGACTATATCTAACGAGCAGGGCCGAGCAGTCTCAAGAGACCACCACCACAGTTTAGTTTGGGGTCTATACTATCTGCGGAACGAGAATCCAGCTGCGGATGAGCGTTAGTCTATTTAATTTTTTTTCTTTGTTAATTACGATTATCGAGCATAACAAAAACAGTTAAGTAAAATTATTTTGAGCTTTAGTGGAATGTCTTCACTTGTCATAAGACGAGTCAAGTACGAGACACTGAAGACGATCTTACTGTTCAGGTCGAAATACGTATCTGTCAAGGTACAATAAAGTGGTGGAATTAAATGGAAGGGACAAACTCGTCTTATGACAAGTAAAAAACCCAGATTAATCCTTCTAGTGGCGATGATGCCTTTCTCGTGCATCGTAAAGTGTATTAAAAAAATACATAAGAAAGGTCTTAAAAAAAGCACTTTAGGGAAAGGATCGCATTTTTCTATCATATTGCATGTTTTTCTTTTTATTACTATACATTTTGATTTTTTTTCAAGGGGAAAGATTTTAAATAATTCCGAAAGCAATATCGGATTGGGCCAATTTTCAATAGAAAACAATGGGACCGCATTCCTACTCGAATGCAACTTGTTTCGAGTAAATCGGGTGATGCCAAAAAGAAAAGATTTATTTTTGGTGAAAGTTGTCATTGGGGTGGCCCCTTTGTGACAAATTTTGTAAAATGTATTCTTTTATTCTTTCAAATAAGGGGGTCGTACTGTTCTACAAAGTTGTAGAAAATTTAATTCTAAGCATTTTTGACTAAATAATATTATTTTATCTCATACAGGTAATGTTTTATGACAATATTACTAAATTTAGTTAGGGTGGTACCGAAAAAAACAATTATTAGCTTCTACTTTTTTCAATCCAAATTATTTTCAAAAACTGTCAAAGCATTGCTGGTCTTTTGGTTATATAATATGGTTGCTAGCTTCATTTTCGAGCATGTTATGAGCGTTTTTTCACGAAAAATGTAATTTTTCTGCAACTGCAATTAGTAGCAAATATTAGCAAACAAATCAATCGTCTTCTGAAACTATACATTAAAGCCAATGAAATCCATGACATCTCATTTGTCCATCTTTGTCCACTTTTGTTTGATCGTATTAGTTTTTGTATGAAAATTCCGCAGTTCCATGTAACCATGTGGAAAAAACCAAAAAATAAATAGCATGTTTGAAAATAAAGCTAGCAACCATATTATATAACCAAAAGATGCGCAATCTGAAGACCGTGAAGCGATGCTTTGACAGTTTTTGAAAATAATTTGAATTGAAAAAAGTAGAAGCTAAAAATTGTTTTTTTTCGGGGTCACCCTATCTAAATTTAGTAATATTGTCATAAAACATTACCTGTATGAGATAAAATTTATATTATTTTATCAAAAATGCTTAGAATTAAATTTTCTACAACTTTGTAGAACAGTACGACCCCCTAATTTGAAAGATTAAAAAAATCATTTTACGAAATTTGTCACAAAAGAGCCACCCTAATGACAACTTACACCAAAAATAGATCTCTAGAACTCTAGCACTGATGGTTTTCGACTTATCGCATTATATCGTGAAATTTGACGAATCCGACCATCCATTGCTTTGTGCGCCGTCGCCAGCGACGATTTTCGGACCGGCACACACCTCTACTGCCGTTCCACGCATAATTGTCCCATGTACATAGGAAATCTTTTTAAACATGGGACAAATATGCGTATGACGGTAGTCTAGGACAATTGTGATTTAAATATTTGCTCAGAACCACAGGATACCACTTGGTGCAAGAACGCTGCCTACTATAACAATAGCGTGCATGCGACAATAGGTGGAACCGGTTTCACGGATATTACGGAAACGGCCATATCTCAGGTTTTTGTTGTCCGATCTGTGACATCAATATATCAATCAACTCATGAAGAGTTCTAGCTTATGTAAAAAATATAAAAAGAGTCAACATTTCATCCAAGCAAAAATTACAAGAGCTCAAAAAATTGCATTTTTGACATGCCCTCAAATAATCCGGATTATCTCCGGTGTCCAGCGGCCTGAACATGAATTTGAAACAGTTTCCCAAAATATGATTAATTTTCCAGTCGAACACTGTAAGAACCAAAGAAATCGGTTGAATTTTCACAAGGTTATGGTCATTTGAATTTCGATAAAATTTTGCCTGTCCCGATCATTCTGTCCAACCCCTGTACTGCCGCTAACCGCAAATCAGACTTATTTGGATATGGCATCCATATACAGATAAGTCTGACTTTCGGTTAGTGGCAGTGTATATGTTCAGTAAAAATAATGGAAACATATTTAAAAATAATCCTTTCGACTAGTTTTAATGATTTATTTGTACGGAAGAAATTTCTCCAGTGGTGGGAGGGGGTTCACATAAGATTGTGTGGGGAGAGAGGTGAGGTAAGGAAGAGAAATATGGCAGCAAAATAAAATTTCCATTAAAAATTAGGAATTTTCCATAAACAATTAAGAAATTGCCAATAAAGAAATCAAGGTATGAGCAATAAATAAATATGAAATTTCCACAAATAAAACAAAATTTCCATAAACAATTCAGAATTTTCCACAAAACAAAAATAAATAAGCACCTTTAAAAGCAAAAATAGCAATTATAAAAGAAGAATTTGCCATAAAGAAATGAAAATGTTCCATGAAAAAAATACAAAATTTCCATAAATAAATCAATATTAGCAATAATAAACAATTACAAAATTTTCCACAAAATAATTTTTTTTTCCATAAAAAATTAAAATTTTCTTCAAAATCAATAAAGAGCAATAAAAAAATAAGAAAATTTCCATAAAAAAATACAAGAAATCAATAAAGCTGATGAAATTTTACATGAACTTTAGACGCTTTTAAAAAGGGGTTATCTATGAAAAAAAAAACACAGTTTGATTGCTTTTTTATATTTCTTTATGGAAATTTTCTTATTTTTTATTGCTCTTTTTTTTGTTCATTTTGTGGAAAAATTTTATTTTTTTATGGAAAAAATATATTTATTTTGTGGAAAAGTTTGTAATTTTTTATTGCTAATATTGATTTATTTATCGAAACTTTTTATTTTTTTTTCGTGAAACATTTTATTTTTTTAATGGAAAATTCTTCTTTTATAATTGCAATTTTTGCTTATTTATTTTTGTTTTGTGGAAATTTTTTAATTTTTTAAGGAAGTTTTGTTTTATTTGTGAAAATTTTATATTTATTTATTGCTCATACCCTGATTTCTTTATTGGCAATTTTCTATTTTTGTGTGGGAATTTTCTAATTGTTTAGGGGAAGTATTTATTTTAGTCGAGAAATATTGCTTCAAAAAATTAGCTGATTGATATAACAATACTCTTATACAACATATTTTCAAAAAATAGGGAAGCGGTCCGATCTTGGTTAGGGGGAGAGGCCAAGGGGGATGGGTCTGGACTTTCACCTGTACCTCTCCTATTAAATTTTATGCACAGCAACCTTATTTTAGTTTTGATTTGCATTTAAACTAGCCCTAAAATTGAAAACAATCGTTTAAGTTTATTGTGCAAGAGTAGGTAGCTCATTACTGGGTTAAATACTAGTTACATCTTCCTGATGCGATGAAAATATATAAATATTTTTAATCTTATGATAATCTTACTAGAATACTATAAAAAATGCAGAAAAACCAAAAAAATATTATTGGCCAGCACTTTGTATGGAGCCGCCCCATAGTGCAGATGCTGATGTCATATTAGAAACTTAGAGCCAAAACGCACCCACAGGGCACATAACACATAAAACACTTAAAATCTTTCATATAATCTATTGTAGGACATTTTTCAACGATTATTTCCATTGCAATTTAATATTAACTATTCATTATCGAGCCACAATGAAAAGATTCGGAAAATCCATTTATTTTCACCTAAATTCAACGAATAGCGATTCTTTTACCTTAACCGTAAGATTTTCATTTATTACTCTAAGATAATCAACCATGCGTTCATCATTATTTCTTATATTGAGTCAGCTTGGCAGAAGAAAGGTCATGAGATTTCCAAATCACTTGTATACGCCTGCCGTATTCTAACGGAACTATCAAATCTATACTTTCACCTGAGACAGAATAAACATGTTCGACTCATTTTGGATGATGATAATTTCCATATCAAGTGTTTTCGAAATAGCAATGTCGTATACTAGGATCACTCAAAAATCCATAGTGTTTATTAAAGTGATTCAAATTTTGACTTTTTTGCTCCCCTATGCTTAAACTGCCATCGTTTATCGTTTTGCCATTTTAATAATCGTCATAAATTTTTAGCTAATTTGGATGTAATTACTATGAAAACAGTAACTTTTGTGAAAAACCGTTCTCCATCATTGCCCATTAAGCTCTAAAAATGTATGAATACGTTAGCAACATAGGAAATTTAACAAGGGAAAATATCGTCGTTGTTGCTAAACGATTTGATGCTGGCAAGAAAAGTTATTATGGAATTACTGAATTGTGGGAAATTCAATTTAACACGTAAAAGAATAACACCAATATCAATAATGAGCATTTCTGTTTTCTTTATAATTTTGCTCACAAAATTCAGATTCCTTCGCAACAACAACTGACTTTCAGCTTAGGATCCATTCTATGATGACGATGCGTTAAATATATTCAAATATATTCTGGGCTGCTTCACGAAACGATCCTTTACATAAGTGGCAATTCTCATAGTAATTTTCATATAACCTTCTAACGGCACGTGCACATTCAAATTACATCTAAATAAGCTACAAATTTGGGAGGACTATTAAAATAGCAAAAACAATCGTTTAAGCACAGGGGAGCGAAAAAGTCAAATTTTGAATCACTCTAGTGTTTATACCAATCGGTCAAACGATGAATTGAGATTAGGTATATCTGTGTGTATATGTGTCCAAAAATTAACACTCTTTCTGCTTCTGGTACATAGCAACAAGTTACATTTGACGGGGAATGTGGTCTGGTTTTTGCTATTAAAAATTAACCCGACCGGTTACTGACAAAACAATGCTTTTTTTTTCAAAATATCCCGTCGCAATAAAATCGAGTAAAAATTATTCAGCAACAATGGTAGCGCAAGCATATTAATGCTTACAAACAAATGTGATTGAAATAATGTGCTTTTATGATTTCTCGCTTAACTTTTCAAAAGGACCTAAGTAACATTTTGTTCATGAAATAATTTAAATAGCATTAGCGCAATCAACAGAACAACTTGAAAGCTTATGATTGCAGTGCTCAAATTAATTCATGAAAAAAATGTTACTTAGGTCCTTTTGAAAAGTTAAGCGAGATTTGTCTGCTTTTCTTGATACATTACATATTGAACGAGAAAGGCATCATCACCGCTAGGTGGAATAATCTGGGTTTTTTTTATACTGGCTTCCACTATGAAACTCAACACGCATTTCTTTTCGTTGAAAACATAAATTTAAAAAAATCCCGAAAAAAAAAATATTTTCTAGCCATCTCCAATTTATTTTGTTATCATTTTTCTGCAAGGTTTTGTTTTGCAAGGTCTTTTCTGTTATTTTTATACCATTGCTAGAGCGGAATAAAACTTAACCTTCGGGGACTCGCGCCGTTGTAAAAAGTACAACACCTTCGAAAAAAGCACGCTTCTCGTTCACAACAGAAGCGGGACTGCGTGAGCGGTCCAGGACCAAGCGAGTCCCGGAAGTTTAAAGTGTTACTTGGGCAGAGCTCTTGAGCGAGAGAATGAGTTGTTGACTAGAAATTTATAGAACGATAGAACGAATAGATCTCCATGTCTCCATAGTCTTCCATGGGTTAAAATTTATTACAAGTTGGGAACTTGAAGTGTCCGCAAATATGAACGCTACTGTCCACATGTGTACATGGGGGTTATGCAAGCAGCATATCACTCTGTACATGCGCGTATTGTCGGGTCGTTGCGAGCAACGGCGGCATTAAATGATTATACAATGGGAATCTCGGTAAAGGTTGTTACTGGATGGATAACTGTGGTAGCATCTCTCTATTAGATTATAGGCGGGATGTTAAGTGAACAAAGTACAAGCGCCGTAAATCAATTAAGGTGATATTGTCGGCCTTGTATATGATATTGGGTGCGAGCGCGATTAGTCTAGCAGTTATTCTGTTTTCGAATGCTTAGAACGTGAAAGTATATATATGATATAGGACAAATGACGGCTTTGGCAGGTTTTGTTCTATTATTGTCAGGGGGGTTTCTATAACTATTACTATATATACTCAAATTCGGCCTAAACATTCTTTACATATCAAAGAATATTGTGGCCAAATTTCATATAATTTGGTCAACAAAAACCCACCTGACAATAATAGAACAAAACCTGCCAAAGCCGTCATTTCCCCTAGTGTAAAACAAAAGTGTTTGCGTTTTAAGATATTACAACAGATACTTTCTTCCGATGAGAAAGCTTATCGATAAATCTATATACATAAAAATGAATTTCTGTCTGTCTGAACCTTATAGACTCCGAAACTACTGAACCGATCGGCGTGAAAATTTGTATGTAGAGGTTTCTGTGGCCGGGGAAGGTTCTTAAGATGGTTCGAGACCCCTCCCCCGTTTGGAAAGGGGGGCTCCCATACAAATGAAACAGAAATTTCTGCAAAACGCAAAATCTAATTATAGAATAAATCAATTTTAGACGAAACAAACTTCGTCGGGTCTGCTAGTGTATAATAATTACATATAGATTTTGATTTTATCTACCACAAACGCCCGAATGACATAGGCCCGAATTCCATTCGCCGTCGCGCACTTATTGATTCGGGCATTCGGCAAATGATCTTTCCGGGAATCTCGTTCTTCGGGCGAATGGAATTTGCAATATAACCATGAGAATTTATTCAGAATAGCTCCGACATCGTAGTTCAACCATAGTATACCATCAAAAATGTTGTGTAACGTCATCGCAGTTTCAATGGGCAAAATGGAGGTGATAATGGACCACTGTTTCAACAACTTAGACCATTAATGGAATTTATCTAAGTACTAGAAAACTAAAATATAAGAGTACCCCTTTTTAAACGAGAATGAGAGCGTAAGCCCAAATTCACCCCAGGCCCATCGTCGGAAGCCAAAGAAAAAAAAGCTGTTGTGAAAAGTTATAGATTTTACAGTAGAGCAATTTTACAGGAATCATTTTATTGAAACAATTATGAGCATTCTTGTTCACGGTGCATTATCGGATAAAAGAACGGAATTGCAAAGCGATAAGAACACACCCACAGGAAATCGTTGAATAGTATCACAGAAATATGCCGCTTCCAAAGAAATCAAATGATCAAAATTTAAACAACAAGTGAATCAATATATAAGTGTGTTTTGATTATTCAAACACATTAGGGTTTCATTGTTAGTAATTTTGCAACTTATCGTTAATAAAAAACTAAAAATCTGTTTTGAAATGATTTGCCAAAAAAAAAGCATACCGACATCGATCTGAATTTAAAAAACCCAGATTAATCCACCTAGCGTTGGTGGTGCCTTTCTCGCATTTAGTCAAGACACCAACCTTATATGGGGTTTATATGGTTCGATGTACCATTTTCTTCATAACTTTAAAACGCAATGACCGATCGTTATAAAATTCAATAGTGATCAACAAGGCTTTGTCCCCTGTCGAATGAAACTTGTTGCGAGAAAATCGGTTAAGGATTTCTATACGAAAAGTTGTCTAATGTTTTTATAGCTTTTGTGCACACACATACACACACACATACACACACACATACACACACATACACACACATACATACACACGGACAGACAGACATGTGCTCAGCTCGTCGAGCTGAGTCGTTTGGTATATAATACTATGGGTCTCAGAGGCTTCTATAAAAAGTTCGTTTTCGGAGTGAAATGATAGCCTTTCGGTACAACTTAGTTGTACGAGAAAGGCAAAAAAACCGTATACATGACTCACTGTTGTGAAAACACTGCGTAATGTGTTTATTTTTATCACATCTTTTAAATTGATTGGATGATTTCAGTAATGCTCCTAATGTCATCTTGTGATTCGCAATTTGGATAATAAAAAAGATTTTCCACTTGCCAAATATTAAAATAAATTTCATTGAATCGCGAATAACTTTTCTCGAAAATAGTCGCCTAATTTTGCCAAAATAACAATCCACTCAAAAAAGATGACATGTGCAATCTGCAGGAACGAAGCCTTCCACGGGCAATGCCGACAGAATCGTGCATTCATACATTTTGATTTTATGCTGCCGCGCACATACGCCACACAACAGTATCCATAAGTGCGGGCCCCTAATCGACATGCAAATGAACCTCTCTTTATCAATTGTTGTGGAACATATAGTTGTAGAATAGAATTATAAAAACTTCCTTTCTGACATCGACTAGCCTCAGTTCGCGCTCGGCAACAGTCCGGATAAGTCAGTGGTTCGGTTTCGAAAGCAATCCGGTGGATTAAAAGTGGATATAGTTTCTGTTTGTGCGCCTCGACAGAACACTGTTATCAGTTTGGATCTAACAGTTCAAAATGATTAAAGGTTATCGAATAGCCTTCTTATTATTGTGTCTAGTGTTATACTGCTACGCAGACGATGCAACGTGTAAGTGCAACGGAAGTTTAAAATGTTATACTAAGGATAATAATCAAATATTGCAACTATACACGATGAAATTTTCATTATGATTGTAGTTACGGTCGTACGCGAGTCGAGAAAATTATGAAAGTGATGGAAGTATTTTGAAGACTTATTTTTAGATCAGTGTACAGTTCTGAAAGATTTATCTGAAACTATGTCACTCACGATGACGACAGAAATAAAATAAAGTGCTGATAAGAGCGAACGTCGTATTTTCTCATGACGATAAATTAGAGAAAGAAGAATACCAGAAAATATAAGAAACGTGCAAAAAAAAGCAGTGCATTTAAGTCCGATGTTTTATCGTCTTTCAGCGGACAGCAGTAAAACAACAAGTACGCAGCCCACATGGCTCGATAAGCTGAAAAAGGATTTGCTGACCAACTATGATAGGAACGCCCGACCTACTCAGTATTACAATGTCACTAATTTGGATTTGAAGTAAGTGACTCTCAGGAGGCATTCAAATCGCTCGATGGACGTTGGTTTTTATGGACCTCCCACTTATTTCGTTCTATTTGATGCTCTAATGGTCTGGACAAAATTTTATTCAAATCGGTTAACGTTTGGGTGGTGTTCAACTCATTGGAAGTGTATACGGAAAAATGTATGGAGAAACATCCAAAAACAGTAATTTGGATCTAGATGACACAATATACAATAATAACTATGATACTCATTCAGTTCTTGTGTAATAAAATACAGAATCTTATGCTAAAGCCGCGAGAAGATTAGCGTTTATCAGACAAAGTTATTAACATTTTACTGAAGTGAGTAATTTATTAGTTTTGTAATGTAAAACAAACGAAATTTGCTCAAAACACATTCCTGAGAATTCCAATAATTTTGCCGCATAAACTCGCGTTAAAATCAGCAAGAGTTGAAAGATTATCATAGTTCTTTACCATAAATGGTGCCATTTTGCTTCCAATTACTGTTTTTCGATGTCTCTCCATACATTTTTTCATATTAACTTCCAATGAGTTTAGCACCGCCAAAACGTTGACCGATTTGGCTGAAATTTTGTCCAGAGCATTCGGGCATCAAATAAACGGAATAAGCGGGAGGTCCAAAAACGGAAAGGGAGGAAAAAACTTGATCTGAACTTAATCTGTAGATTTAAAAAACACTTTAATAAAGATTTAAAAAAAATGAAAAAAATTATAGTAGGTTTTTTGTTCATAATAATATGAGCCACCCTAATGGACAGTGATACGAAATGTATATTATTGCTTTTCTTTTCTTTTCTTGTTTCTAAGGATGACCATTCGGCATGTGGATATCGACGAGGAGAATTCTGTCTTTTCAGTGTACGGATGGGTTAAAATGGTAATTATGAAATTTTATATTTATTTGTAACAGCTGAAGCCTAAACGAATAACGAAAAAAGATTTTTTTTTAATTATTATCAGTCAAATTTTTCTTGATTAATTACTTGTGAGGGAAGTCAGTTTTTTTTTTTTGAGAATAGACACATAGTTCAGTTTACCATTTTTAAGGTGGTTTCAAGGTTTTAAGATTCGGCTGCCGGCATAGTTGAGTTGAGAGAAGAGGTGTGAAATGATGCCAAAAGTAGGTTCGATGGATACGGGGAATTTACAGATATCCCATCGTTATTAGCTGATTATGGAACAACTGCTCGCAAGGGCAGCTGTTGTATAATTAGTTACACGTCCGTGTACTTAATGGAATAGTGTGGGTTCAAGTCCGACGGACAGCCGAATCATTTTTTTCGCAATATCTCATAAAAACACCTTAAAATGGCAAAATTAACTATGTGTATCAAAATTAAACATCTTTACCAGTCAAACATTCTGGAAAGTATGTCTGAAACACCACCAAAAAAGCCAAAAGATCGTTATACGTACTCTAGAAATAAAATTATATATAATATAATTTCAAGGTTAATTTTTTTTTCAAACTTCCATTTACTTCCGCTATATTCACTTATGTATCAACCAGATACGTATTTCGTTTTCTACTTGAAAACTTCTTCAGTGTTTTGTTATCGACTCAATCGGCTCAATATTAATTATTTCATAATATAATTTACTGTGGTAGAGTCGACTGTAACGTTCAATCATAAATTATGAGTAACACGGGTACGCAGTCTCATCTAATTGAAACGAGTTTTATTTTATTAGAAGACACTAATCCCGTGTCGAAACGTCGGACGATAAATAAAACTCGTTTCAATTAGATGAGACTGCGTAGCCGTGTTACTCATAATTTATGATATAATATAATACTTATACTCGAGAGTCAAAGAAATCACTTCTCTAGGTGCGTATAGAGCTATTCACAGTGTCGTTTAAATCAATCGGTCTGCATTATTTTAAATATTTGGTCAGGAAATAGCTGTACGGATTTTGATTCATTGATTTATACATTTACATTATTGACAATACATTTACATATCTGAGGTGCTTAGGTGTACGGATTTCAATGCCCCACTGCATTAAGAATTTCCCAATTGTTTTTTTTATTTAAATTTATCCTCTGTTCACTTTTTTCACTTCCAAGCCCTAAATAACACGATCACAGAATCAATCGATTAGTGAGAAAAACGTTTAAATCAGTTAACCCGTTCGTGAATTATGTTGAATCAATGGAAATGCAAACTAATTTTTATGTAAGGGAACTGCTCCTTGAATTCATACCATGATTTGGGTACATCAATACCATTCGAAAACAAAGAAATGGTGCCCAAATTGTATTGTATTGTATTGTCAGTCATTATCAAATTCTAGTTCTACTATAATCGTATGCAATATGTTTTTTAGTTATGTCAACAGACAGCCATTTGAACACATTTATTGCGATTTAAACACCACAAAATGATGTTCAGTGACGTAGAATTCCGTTTTCAGAATTCTTATTGCATTTTGACATATGACTGCTTTACCGTTGGGTCGCGGCCCAACCAGGCAGCGGTTGCCTTTAGCATTAGCATTGTTACGATGTAATTCGTAGATTGGACACTAGTGATATTCATGTATTACTTTTGAGATCCTTATCTAGAATGCTATCAGAAATCAAGAAGAGGAGTGGTCCTTGATTCCAGTCTTAAACAAAAATAAAAAAGCATGAGGATTACTACTCCTCGTCACGCCCATCTACACCGTAGCTAGGGAGAGGAAGGAAGTGTTGATGTGATACTTACTTAACGAGAGGCCACCGACTTAGCGACACCCTCATAAATATCACGGAGTTGGATAATGAGGAAGGTATTCGTTGGGTCAGGATGGTAGATCTTACCCCGTAACCGTAACACACCACGTAAAGGATAGGAAATCCCAGCAAACATGGGACAAATATGCGTATGACGGCAGCATACAATGTATTAAGTTTTAGGAGCGGAGCTTTTAAAAAATCTACTGAACATCCATCGAGGAGCCCCAGGATAAAAACTTTAGAGACAGCTTTTTTAAATCCTTTGGATTTTTTTATGTTTCATTAGAAATCTGAAGTAATTCCTGGACAAAATTCTCAAAGATCAACCAGAATATTTCCTGATAAAATTGCTTTATAAACATCAAAAGCAGCGAATGTAAAATTGAAACATTACCATTGACAACAACATTATTCTCCTCTTGCGTCCGAGCATGGTTATGGAGTATCGAATAACGTTTAATTGAGACTAACGCCATCTACGCTGCCGTTCTACGCATACTAGTACCAAATTAAAAAAAAAAACAACTGAGCAAATCACATGTAGAATAAAACTGCAATTTTCATTTGTGGCTTCTTGCGAGTAGGAAATTTAAGGAGTTTACATCACTAGACTAATAGGAGAGCTCCATTCTATTTAAATCATTCATATTCTGAATATATAAATATAATTTATGCCCTAAATCATAGTTTAGCGGTACAGTTATGCCAAGAAATGTAGCCCGTGTTTGCAAATTTCTACGCATATTGGTACCGCTGAGTGCTAGATTTCTTTAATGACTACTATGATCGACATATCTTGCCTCATGCTTTATGTTTTATATTTCACTCTCCAAGTGGTTGAATGTGTTAGATTTCAATTCTATCACTTAAGATGAAGATCCTTAAAATTGTTCATTTTCGCCACTAAAATTGGAAATTCAACAATGGGACAAACATACTTGATATTGTTTTCAATAACTTTTCGAACAAAGTTTGGTATTGGTTAGGTTTGGTATTTTCCGAAAAATATGCATGAGAATAGATCGCTCTGTGTTAAAAACTTGAAATCTCCAAAAACAAACATGGGACAATTATGCGTAGAAGGGCAGTACGTACATGAGGTAGACCATATGATGTTTTTTTATCCACTACTAGCTGTATGTACCCGGCCTTGCTCGGAATTGCCAGTTTGATTCGCAGTTCTTCAACCGGTCAACAGGATAATTGGGTTTTCTTATTGATACTTCATCATTTGATTAAAAGAAGGCAGATTTCGTTTGAAAACATTGACTGATTTTGAAGAAGGGATCAAACCCAAACCCAAACCGATGCTTTATTCCGGGAAAACGTCTATTTTTAAAGAAGGAATCACATTCAACATCCAGAAGAAAACACATTAATCATTGCTTTTCACTTTTTCAAATTATGATTTCGATGAAGGGTTGAGTTGATCAATAACTAAGCAATACATCTCCTCCACACCCTCCCCTTTTTCCATCACTTGCCCACTATACTCGTCTCTTTAATATAGAGAATGTGTGTTCCAAATTTGGTTGAAATCGGGCAAGGGGTTCAGACCTTCAGAAGTTACACTGAGTTGATCGATAAGTTAACAATACCCCTTCCCCTTTTCCAAAGAGCATCTCCAACCCCCTATCGTCGTCCCCTTAGGACAAAGATCATGTGTTCCAAATTTGGTGGTAATCGGTCAAGGGGTTCAAAAGTTAAACTAAATTGCTCGTTTTCTCATGAATACCCCTCCCTTCTTTTCCGGAGTGCACCCCACTCCCCTATCGTCGTCTCCTTAGGGTAAAGAATGTGTGTTCCAAATTTAGTTGAAATCGGTCAACGGGTTTAGAAGTTATGCTGGAACATACATACAAACATTGAGTTTTAAAGCCTGTCCACGTTAAATTTCGGACACTGAGACAAACGGATTTGTAGCCATTTTATCTCTTTGGATAAGAGGGAAAACCCGATGAAAGGATAACATAAAGCGGAGAGATTCAACTGTCGTGTAAATTGATCTCCTCAGTGGTTTGTGAAAATGATTAAAAAAAACGCATGGGATGATGGGTGTCCGAAATTTAACGTGGACAGGCTTTATATATATAGAAGATAGATAGATAGATCATTCTCTCTACATGATTTGACCACCTAAGGACATGAGGATCAACCGATGACTTTATAAGTCCATCATCAAATGGAAATTCACAAAACGTTTTTAAAACATTACCTACATAATCTTGTTTGGTGATGATGCCGATGCTGTGTCCACAAAGATACTATTCGGCGTTTTCTTTAACCAAGTTTCCAATTATCTAGTTGTCGGTTGCAGGTTGAACAAGTTTGATGATTGTTTGTTGAATGGTTCTGAACTATGGCCTATTTCAGCCATTTGATTCAGATGCGACTGCTTTCACTAGATAATTTACAAACATTTGGGCGTTACATTTTCATCAAAAGGAAATGTGGTGTATTAGGGTTTTCATAAAAGTTGGTTACTAGTCAGCAATTTAAATTTATCAAGATAGCCAAATAAAATTTTCCTATATCATAAGTACATCAACATAATTTTATAAGAAATAACACTCGCGATTGATTATTAAGTATTTGAATAAACTTTCAGAACTGCTTTTGTTTGATGGGGACATGACTCAATCGCTACTAATATGGAAACTGCAAAAAATTCAAAACGACTCCGACACAAAACCCGAGCAAAGTCTGAAAACATAACGAGAGCATATAGAAAACACATTTTGAATTCGACCTCAAATTGAAATCATAATTTGTTTTCAAATATGAATCATCATGATTGATTACATATTTTGATCTCATTTTGCTGTAGATTTCTAAATTGTATGATCTGACATCAAACTGTGTACTTATTTTGTTATCGGAACCAATATAAAATTTAGTTTTCGATTTGCTCTCATCGATAGCAGGAAAAGTTTTCGATTTGATGTCACAGTAAGATTTTTCTGCTAGGGGAAGAGGCCCCAAAACGCCCCCCGATGCAAAACCGCCTTTTGTGGTTTCCCTCATATTTACCGTCAAAAATATGTCCGTAACAAAACTAGATCTAAAATTATGTATGATAGGCGAAGAAAGTTTCAAAATAATGCATGGGAAGGTCGGAAAAACCGAAAATTTCCACATTTTGAAGAAACATCTAACATTTTGGCGAGGCAAAACGCCCTAGTGGCAATAACCTACAAAGTACTTGCGTCTCCACGGACTATCCATACTAGAATGCTGATTCGCCGACGTGTGGTACTTTGTTCCCTAGGAGCCGCCAGCTGAAAGGCGTTTTGCCTCATGAGTTTTCCGGCAACATCACCACTTTTGAAATGTGAATATTATCAATATGATTGAGATTTTGACAATTTTGAATGGCATCAACTAGCTATCTTGTTTAACTGATGCATAATGTAAAAATACCCATGAATAGCGATACAAATAAGACAATAGAGCAGTGTTTGCTTAGCTAGGGCATATTGCCCCCCCTTCCCCTATACATTTTGTTAGTTTAACCGATATCAAAGATATCAAATTTAGTAATCATATTCGGCGATTTCACAACATCAAAGCGAGTTATCGTTTTGCTTTCAAGCTTTGCTCGGGAACCACTCAAACTAAATAATCTTAAATATTAAAGGGGACTAAAGGAAAAAAAACTATTTGGATCAGGTCTCAACAGTGACCATTTGAGCAACGTGGCTTTGGGACCTATTTTATTGCTTAGAGATTAATAAAAACAAACTCGATTACTATGGGGAACATGAAAAGGGCCCGGAGTATACTTTAGTCTAGAGACTGCCCACGGTCACACAAAAAATAAGCTTTATAGCTTATAGTGGAGGTGGTTGTCGACTGTAACTGCCTCGTAGTATTGCTTATCGGCTATGCAGTCTGATGACCAGCTAAAACGCTTTCCGACGTTTCGGTACATTTATTGGTCCTTTTGCAATGGATTAAAATTGGTTTAGAGTTTCGTTGCTATAAGTGTCCTTAGTTTAGTATATTGCTCGAATATTTAAAAAAAAATACACTATAGATTTTCAATATTGGATTTTGTGATTTTTTCCCTGACCTCAATCAAAATTCCCTGACATTCCAGTCCAAAATGATATTCCCTGACTTTACAGGTTTTTCCAGGTAGTTAACACCCTGTTCTCTGATCAACATCAAGGAAGGGTGATCAGATCCGAGACCGTATAAATCATTCGCAATATTGATGTCCTTTATTTATCCGTACCAGAGATCCGACCATGTTGAAAGATATGGCTGCCATAGGCAGCGTTGTCATACACTAGTGCTGTCCAATGAGAGCTTGAAGTAGCTCGAAGTTTCTCCCTGTTAAAAGATTTTATAGTGAAAAACACTCCAATGTATTTTCAGTGCGCGCGCTCTTGTGGCTCTGGCGTGCATTTTTGCCATGACATTTTGAAAATTCAAATATCCCTCTATTAGTTGAACTTACTTAGACTAGGGTAACCGTACCCTTAGTGGAGGTAGCACCAATAGTGGAGGTAGTGGGGTTTTAATGAGATTTATCATATTTATACAGTTTACGATGGTTTCAGTTGATCCGTCGTGCTTTAAATATCCTGTTAAATGCAACTTATCTTAATATTTCGCTTGAAAAATTGAAAATAATGATTTTCCTTAACAAAATTGACTCCCTTGCACCTATAGTGGTGCAACTGTACCAATAGTGGCGAGTCTCATAAGAAACCAATGGATAGCACCACTATAGGAACCAAAATTAATTTTTACCGCCACTAAAGGAACAATGTACCCATAGTGGTGCAAGCAATATTTGGTAATTTTTGATGTTAAATGACATCTATTTAATTTTTGTTAGCAAATTTATTAGTTTATCTATTGACTAAGACATTAAAGCAGTAAATTTCCCATAATTATCAATTTAAAAAAAAAATCTTTTTTGTGGATCTACTAATACCTTTACTTTTGGTACCGTTGCCCTATAAAATAACTTAGATGGAGTAAAATCAAAGAGCAGAATTGTTTGCCCTGAATGATAGATTAGATAGATTTGCCGAGAAGTATAAAACTAAAGTAAAACTGTAGTGCCGCTAGGAGACGGCAGGCGTGAAGATTTTATATAGAAGTAGATGTATACTTTCGCCTCTAATTCTATCATGAACATATACGTTAGAGTGAGGCGTTATGGTCATTTTTTCAAATTCAAACAACTGCTCAGAATTTGGGCCCGATTGGTTGCTTCCTCGCTTTCCGCATCGCGTTTGTAGTTTATATGGAAATTAGTATGGGAAAACGTATATTTTATCATTTACACTTCTAGAGGTTTCAGATCATCATAAACCAAGTACCACATTGTGTTAAAGTATAAGCCAAAGGATGCCGAATAACTTTGCTGAAGAAAGTTCGTTGCTACAACGTCCACGAACAAAGTTACAAGTGAAGATTGGTTGTTCAAATCATATGCAAAAAATCGTTTATTCTGCCAGCCAGCCCTGCCGAACTACGTGACCTAATAATTCAACTGAGTGTTATTTCAAAACTATTTATCTTGTAGAGCTTTGAACCTAATGGGATTTAATCTGAATCATTTCACAAAGCAAAAATTCCGACAAGAAGGAAGGTGAGATTTGCTCTCTGACAACCATATGTTGTCCGGCAGTGCTGGCAGAAACATTGATTTCTTGCATATGGAACAGTCAGTTTTCGAAGCGTAACAGCATTTTTTGTAGACCTTCCAGCTACGTACCTTCTTCTGCAAAGTGTTTCGGCATTTTTTTAGACTATATGCTAACCAAGGTTTTCATAAATCGCTCTCAATAGATAACGAACAACGATAAAGAACTGTTCCAAATCATAACAAGCCATGATAACTAATTTATCAAACTTTTACACAAGTGCGAAAAAACAGAATCGGATAGAAAACCCCCACAGAGAAGTGATGATTTTCGCTTTGTTCTCGCTCATTTTGTTTTGGGGGTCTCAGCTGTGTAGAACAAGTTGAAATACATCATCAGAAACAGTGCTCCCTGTTTGGAGTTATTTTTGAAAAGAAATTCATCAAAATATTTGTTGACGATCATTGAAAAGCAATGGTAACATGTTCGATGGAAATGCTGAATTCACTTCTAAATTATCTAAAAATTTTATTTGATACTCGCTTAAAATTTAAAACCGGGCTATAATAGAATGAATGTGTAGCTGCAACTTCCCGAAAAATTCAATCAAAAAAAATATCTGGATGTAGATTTCATAGGCCTTCTATCAACGAAATTGTTGATTTTTGGGTACCTTGAAGGCGAAATCCGTCTAAGACGAGTTTAGTACTTTTCATTTAATTCTACTACGTTTTGATATCTTTGCAGATACGTATTTCGACCTCAACTGTGAGGTCGTCTTCAGTGTCTCGTACTTGACTCGACAAGTCGAATCTTCTTCTTCTTATTGGCATTACATCCCCACACTGGGACAGAGCCGCCTCGCAGCTTAGTGTTCATTAAGCACTTCCACAGTTATTAATTGCGAGGTTTCTAAGCCAGGTTACCATTTTTGCATTCGTATATCATGAGGCTGACACGATGATACTTTTATGCCCAGGAAAGTGGAGACAATTTCCAATCCGAAAATTGCCTAGACCGGCACCGGGAATCGAACCCAGCCACCCTCAGCATGGTCTTGCTTTGTAGCCGCGCGTCTTACCGCACGGCTAAGTCGAATACATTCCACTAAAAAGAGCTTAAAATATTTTTTCTGAGGTGAAATCTGTTGAAACAAATAGAAGATCTATTCCGATTGTACAACAATAATCTACAAAGTTGTCGAGGATGGGCATGGCTTCCATTTAGTTGTTGTTGCAATGAATTTCGTTCATCCCACTCAGAGTTATGATTTTTTAAAGGCTAAATCATGTCAAAAACACAAAATCGATGTGAAGCATACCTAAAGATCGACCAAGTGAGCTAAAATGTTCACCAGAGATCTATCGTAGCATAATAATTGTGAATACCAGTTGGCCGGTCGATTTATGGATACTTTTTGATATTTGAACAGATCTAATATGAATGAATATCGAGTCTTCAAACTTTCTCACTCGCGATGGAACACGCTTACAAAAACCTCCATAAATATGAAAGCTTATTCATTAGCCAATGGACTCGAGTTTGGATTTTTTTTCGTTCAATTATGAGAGAAAGAATAATAGAAACACAATAGTGGCGGATTATGTCAATGGAAAATTACAAGTTAGCTATGAATTGGAAAGACAAAAATATCAAGTGAGTCCTTTACAAATGTTTGGCACGTTAAGCATGAGGAGCATGAAATTGATTTTACAGCACGAAAACAAAGATTTTGCCTGCGATCTGACCAAAACGGTTTCTATGTTTGTCTAATAAATTTCCAATTTTTCAGAGTTGGCTGGACATGCGCTTGACATGGACCCCCGAGGAATACGGTGGCATACGTGCACTTGTGTTCCAGAGCTACTATCTGTGGGACCCAGAGCTGAACATACATTCAGTAACATTGGAATCGTCCGGCACATCGTTCATGGGCACTGCCAATGTTCGGGTAGGCCACGACGGCATGCACTACTGCACGGAACGTTTGAACTTCAAATCATTCTGTGAAATGAACTTCCGTCGATGGCCCTTCGATAAGCAGCGCTGCTCAGTTCTATTGGGGAAAACAGCCGCTGGAGACGACGATGCGATCCGAATCACAACTCAGCCAGCGGAATGGGTGATTATGATGTTTTTTCTTTCGAATTTGGATGATTCTTATGATAATGATAATTTCAGGAACAAATCAACCAAGTCAGTCCAATGTGGCAAATTGTAGACATATCTGTCGAAAAATACCAAAATGCAATGGAAACCGGATATGAGAAGTACAACGGATATCAGTATGGAGTACTAGTTCAGCGAAAAGTGCAGATATTCAACAGTACAATAATTGCGCCTGCTATCGTTCTTATTTTAATGTCGCTGGCCTTTTTTTGGCTGCCACCAAGTACGAGTGAAAAAGTTCTTCTGAACTGTGTTAACGCAGCTGTAGTTTGCGCATTTCTACTGTACTTCACTATTCATTTACCATTGTTGGCCACAAGAACGCCGTTAGTAGGTACATTTATTTTAAATGTTCATTTATATGAAAAGTATCAATTAACTAGTTATTACAGTTTTGTTTTTTAGCAACAGTCTGTACCTCACGGCATTTTCTCTGGTTTTGTCCGTGGTAATCATGAACATGGTGAAATCCAAACACAGAAATCCAATTCATCCATACATTAAAACATTTATTTCACTGCCGGCGGTTAGCGTGTTCGCGTGGACTGGCAGCAGTGCGAAGGTATGTAGAAGATTTATGTGTCATAAGACGAGTTTAAACAATCCATTGATTCCACTTAATTGACAGATACGTATTTCGACCTCACTTGACTCGACTTGAGTCGAGTCAAGTACGAGACACTGAAGACGGCCTTACTGTTGAGGTCGAAATACGTATCTGTCAGGATACAATTAAGTGGTGGAATTCAATGGGATTGTTTAAACTCGTCTTATGACAGGTGAAAACATTCCACTAAAAAGCTCAAAATAATTTTCTTATCAAGAAGATTTATGCTAAGAATAGAACTCATGCATAAACAATAACAAAAAACATGTGCCATGGTAATTTTTTAAGTCCTTGGAAATGGTCCAGATAATAAAGTAATAGAGCTATGAGGGTTCTACCCTTATTTTATCCTACTGAAATACTGAAAGCAAGAATTAATTAAATTTCCTATCATACAGACGGCAGCATCCGAAGATGACGATTGGTCCGGTGAGTTGAAGCACGACTCCTTGACGGAAGAATCTGGTTCATCGGTGGTAAATGAGGATACGCAGGTTCAACTCGGAATTCAGCGAGATTGGATACAATTTGCCCTCGTATTGGAACGCATTTGCTTCATTATTTATGTGTTCCTATACAGTGTTATGGCGGCTAGTTACTTAAACTGACTTTGTATGAAAATATAACTGTATCGAAAGAATTACAAATAAATAAAATTGTTATAAATAAGTATTTTTTTATCGTATATTACATTTTTATAAGGGATTTGAATAACTATTTGAATAAAATATTTCAGACTTGGAGTGATGATAAACTCAAATGGAACCCAGCTGACTACGGCAATCTAGAACTTTTCCGCTGCAATCCGGACGCTGTGTGGAAACCGGACGTAGTTCTGTACAACAATGCCAGAGGATCGGATAATCTACACTATGGTCAAACTAACGTGATCGTCTACAATACCGGTGAAGTATTATGGGTACCACCAACCGACTATCACAGTTTTTGCGAGTTGAATCTTCGTATGTGGCCCTTTGATCATCAAACGTGCATTCTGAAAATTGGTTCTTGGACATTCGATGGATATAAACTGAACTTGACAACCAGTGAAGATCCTGAGGTATGTTAATGAATGTTGAAAGCTAAATCGTACATCATTTCAATATAACTCCCACAGATCGATATTGGCGTCCCGAATAACGAGTGGAGCATTCGAAAGGTGACAACCGATCGCAACACGGTGTACTACAAATGTTGCAAGGAACCTTACATCGATATCCAATACAACGTCACGCTGCAACGGCATTCATCAACCCACAAGGCTATTGTAGTTAGTCCGGCATTCGTAATAATATTACTAGCCCTATCCGTGTTTTGGCTTCCTCCACAATGCGGCGAGAAAATTATATTGAACGGAATCATTGTACTCATTGTGACAGTGTTCCTCATCTATTTTGCCCAGCAATTGCCAGCTATGTCTGGTCATACGCCACTGATCGGTAATTTTATCATTTTTTGGAGTCATCAACAAATGAAAAATTTGATTTTATTTTAATTTTCAGTAACATTCTACAGCTATACGTACTACCTGGTAGCCATCAGTACTATTTTATCGGTAATTGTACTCCGGATTACTCGTAGCAAGCAGTGTCATCTTGTACCGAGTTTCCTGAAAGGTCTACTGGACGGTTGTCTTGGATCAGTACTTGGAGTTGGCAACGCCGCACCATTCGAGGATGATAAGGAAGCTGCAAGTGGCGAATTATCTACGAATTTAAAACAATACGATTGGTGTCGTCTAGCAGTATTACTGGATCGACTGGGATTTGTAGTCTACTTGATAATTTTTGTCATTTCAATCATTTACTTCAGCTTATAGGCCAACCTCCGTGTGTTCATATTCGCCAGGTTGTAACTCTGAGAAAAGCAGCTTCCATTCTGATATTATAAGTATACTCTAGTGCACGTCACATTACGCTGTAATTAAACTGATCTGATTACCTTTTTTGTAAAAACCATACTTTTGTAAATCCGAACTGACCACCAGTTTTTTTAACGACTCTGGATTGATAAACAGAAAAAGAGAATATCACAATTGAAAGCGAGCATTTATGATCATCTTGGTAGTCCCATTCAGCTCTTGGTAGTATTCAGTAAAATCACAGATCTGCAGTAATATTCATCATGGCAAAAATAAATTTGTCAACAATCATCAACTCGTCGAAGGGAAAACTATATGAATATGAAGGAACAGGCTCGAGCGAAGATAATGTGAGCCCACCAACCACGAATTCATGGTTATGACGGAATCTATGAGTGACCACTGACCACCTGACAAAAACGATATTCGGATGCCTTTTTCTTCTTCTTCTTCTTATTGGCACTACATCCCCCACTGGGACATTCCCGCCACGCAGCTTAGTGTTCATTAAGCACATCCATAGTTATTAACTGCGAGGTTTTCAATCCGAGCTACCATTTTTGTATTCGTATATGGTCGGGGTTCAGCGAAATCGCGCCAATCGCTTTTTTTACTGACTTTGGATCAAAGAATGATAACAGAAAGTAATTGAGGGGGTTAGAAGCAAAGGGGTGTAAGTGACATTTTAGTCAAAGTTGAGTTGGCTACAGCAAAAAATGCTTTGGTTTTCGAGCTTTGCGGTAATATGTTGATATAGTTTGTATGTGAAAATTTATAGAAAATTATGAATTTTTTGATCTTCCAATTTGTATGAAGCGAAAAAATATTGAACATTTTTTCTCAAAACTACCTTTTGGTCACTCACACCCCTTTGTGTTTGACCCCCTCAATTCATTTCATATATAAGAGAGCGCAAGAGTAAATCGTCGATTTCCCCTCTTGGGAAAAAATGTTGCAAAAAGCAGTTTTTTTTTAACTAAAGCGAAATACAACCAAATGAAGCATCCATCGGATATAATTATGTCTTCGCTATTAGATGATGTAGTTTTGAAAAAAAAAATACTTCCCCCCATCCAGCTGGAGACTGCGTTTTCTCCTCGGTGGGTGGTTTTACTACTGTGGGGTGGTACGAGCACGTGACTGTCTTTCTCGTCAATGACGGTAATTTGAGCCTTAATCTTAATATTACGGCACCTACCTTTTTCACCATTTCATATATTTCGGGAAATTGTTGCAAGTGTTTCTTTAGCTGATATATGTAGGTGAAAACTATTTGTCAATAAGGGCCGATGTCCACGTAGCGGTCTTTTACGCTGCGTGCACGCCGCGTTCACGCAAGGTACCCAGTATCAAATGGAGCAATGCACACGCAGCTTGAAAAAACGCTACGTGGGCATCGGCCCTAAATGCATAAATGAGTTAGCTGAAGCAGCAATAAAGCAAAACCCCAAAAAAATGTCCTTGTAGAGCCCTTGATGGAAATTTTTGAGGAATTCCTTGTGTTCATGAATTAGTTACAGGAAATTGTGAGGAAATCCTAAAGAAATTTCCGAAGAAACCACTAGAACTCCCGATGCAAATACTAGAGGATACTTCAGGAACTTCTTAAAGAATCTCCGTAGCTCCTGAAAGATTTATTTTTAGAATATTCAAATTTTTATTTTTTAACATCTTCTGAAGGAATCTTCAAAGCAATACACGGAGTAATCCTTGTATGAATTCATTCAAAACCGCACAAAGGAATTCTTAAAATTCTTAAAGAACATAAACAAAATAAAAGTTATCATTGATTATTCATGTTCAATACGCACACTATCTTACTACGAAAAGGACGAAAAGTGGCTGCGTTCTTAATACGAGTTTGGTGTTTACCGAACGAGGTATTAAAATTAAACTCGGATATTATGAAATCCGTATTAAACCTAGTAAATACTATCCTCGTTGGTGCTTACCGCCATAAGTGGACGGATTTCGGTGATGTACGGATTTCGGTCCCTCACGGTAGTCACCTAATAAAAACCTAATAAAATATCACGTGCTATTTGTACTATGGATAAATATTACACATCTATGAGAGCCATGGAAAATGATCACGAAAGTTGTCATTTTGTTGCAAGGAACAATACAACACATATGCGTAGATATCACGTCCAGCTGAATGCTTGATTAATGACTACTAAGATTAACATCTCTATCTCCGCACTTCATGTATTAAAGTATACTGTCCACGTGGTTGAAGTGGTTGTGTTGCGTGGAAGAGGCTAAACGCAGAAGATCTAAGCAGGAAATACTATTCTTATAAGTGTCGCTCCATAAAATAACATAATCAGGTCGGAATCGATTATCCGGAATATCGATTTTTTTTTCACTCCGGATAATCGAATCACCAGAAAAAAAATCAAATCTATTACGTAGGGGTAATGACGGCTTTGGCAGGGGGTTTGTTATGACTGATTGTGCTCAAATTTGGCCCAAACATTCTTTGCATATCAAAGAATATTGTGGCCAAATTTCATAAAATTCGGTCGACAAAAACCCCCCTGCCAATAATAGAACAAAACCTGCCAAAGCCGTCTGTTCCCCTATTAAATAACGAAAAACATACTTTCTATTTTACTTGCAATGGTGTAGTCGGAAATTATTTAGGAAAAATCCACCTAGCGGTATGGGTGTCTTTCTGGTGTATTATGCAAAAACAGTAGTTTGGTCACAACTTTTAAGTTCATCGTCCGATTGAGCCAATTTTTTATTTGAAATGATCAGACAGGATTTCCATTTGAATGCAACTTGTTAGAATATGTTCCAAAAAATTACTCGACTATTTACGCGCTTTTTTTTACAAAAAATACTGTTAAGAAAATTATTTGCTGATTAATTATTTTAGAGCGTCTTAGGGAAATGCTACAAGGTTAAAAGACTATTATTCTTCCATTCTTCCAAATTATTTGCACGTGTTAGTGGAATATCTTAACAAACTCATCTTATAACAAGCACAAAATAGTATTCTGGCCATTATTTCTGACCCCAAAGTTTGATCTAGTCAATTTTCAATAGAAAGCAATGAAATTTTTGAGTCCATTGTCCGACCCATGAAATTTTCAATAGTAAATGTAAAGCAATCTAGAGGCTTCCCCAAACCTAAGCGATTTTATTGCCACAACGACGATGCGTTACGAAATTAATGGATTGCCACAAAGGATTGATTTAAATGGAAAATTTGTAGATTGTGTCTTAAATGCAATAACTTAATTGACAAACGATCAAATAATTGGAAGAAAAAGAGAGGAAACCATGGGATAGTTCTTGAAGCGAGAAGTTTGTGGATATGAACTAGGGATATGGATATGAATGGGACAAATGGACTTGATTCGATCCCAATGGTTTTCCGTACAAAGTTGTCTGAAAGAGTTTTTATATACATCAAAATAAACTGCACTATGGCAAAAAGTCAAAATCCACTAAAACGAAAATAAAACGCTAAATCCGCCTAGCGGTGATGATGATTTTGTCGTTTCAACCGTTTAGTTTTTTTTTCTCTTTTTTTGCATTTATATTCCTCCAAATAGTTTTCATTGACTCAATTGAAATCCATTTTAGATATGGTTCCACCTCCTTTTTATATTTTGGGCGATTTTAATATTCATAATGTATCCTGGGGTAGCACCAAATCAGACGGTAGAAGTAATTTGATAATTGATTTAATTGATGAACTAAATTTGAATATTCTTAATGATGAATCTTTCACCAGGATTGCAGTTCCTCCTGCTCATGATGCATGTATCGATTTATCATTTTCTCCAATAATTTATCGTTTATATCATCTTGGTATATTTTCAATGATCCTAATGGTAGTGATCATTTACCTATTTTAATTAAAATTCATTCTTCGATAAATAATAATACATTTATTGAATCGTGCATTCCTGATTTATGGAAATATGTTGTTGGGATTAAATTTTCTGATCTTGTATCATTATCTTTAATTCATTATGATTCTTCTGTTTCTCCTATTGAAAATTATGAAAATATTCTTTTCCAAAACTTTGATTCGAAACTCAATTTAATTAAAATTAAACGTCCTACATTGATTGTGGTGGGATCATGATTGTTCAGTTGCCTTGAAAAATAAATCCGAAGCTTTTAAAACCTTTCGTCGTGTGGGATCTAGAGAAAATTATATTTCATATCGCAAAGCAGAAGCGCAATTTATTCGTATTATAAAATTCAAAAAGAGAAATTATTGGAGAAATTTAATTGAAAATCTTGATAGAGATACATCATTGACTACTTTATGGTCAGTAGCCAGGAATTTAAGAAATCATGATTTTTCCTCCACTCCGGTTGTTTTAGATTATTCTGATGAATGGATAGAAAAATTTGCTTCTAAAATTTGTCCTAATTTTGTTCCCCAGTTTATAAAATTCAAAAATAATAAAAGCATAAACTATTTTCCCGATCTTTGTAATCCATTTTCTTTAAAAGAAATGGATTTGGCATTATCTCTTACTAAAAACACTTCTCCTGGTATGGATAATATTAAATTTATTGTTTTACAAAATTTACCAATTGATGGTAAAGAATATTTATTATCTTTATATAATTTTTTTTTTGTTTTTAAACATTGTTCCTTCAGAATGGCGTTTAATTAAGATTATCAATATACTCAAACCTGGTAAAGATCCTTCATTAGTTGATAGTCGTAGACCTATTAGCTTATTATCATGTATTCGAAAATTAATGGAAAGAATGATACTTAATCGTCTTGAGTTGTGGGCTAATTTTTTCCTCTTCTCAATTTGGGTTTAGAAAAGGCTGTGGTACTCGTGATTGTACTGCTTTGTTGGCCTCACAAATTCAGCTTTCTTTAAATATGAAGCAAGATGTTGTTTCTACTTTCCTCGATGTTTCCGATGCCTATGATTCTGTTCTTGCTGATTTGTTATTCTCTAAAATGAATAGTTATAAAATTCCAAATTTAATATCTAATTTTTTATGCAATTTATTTTCATTCAAAATTATGAACTTTTTTCTAAATTAATTCGTTATAGTTATTTTGGACTTCCTCAAGGTTCGTGCTTGAGTCCATTTTTATATAACTTATTCACAAGTCTATCATTCCTAATGGTTGCATATTTCACCAATTTGCTGATGATAATGTTATTGCTATCAGTGGGAAAAAATAGGGAAACAATTCGTCATTTTATGCAATCTGCTCTAGATAATATTGATCTTTGGGCGCATGAGAATGGTTTCAATTTTTCATTTTCAAAAACTAAATTTATAACATTTTCACGTAAACATTCTTCCAACAAAATTGATTTATGTCTTAATGGTTTGAAAATTGAACAAGTTTCAGATTATAAATATCTAGGGATATGGTTCGATTCAAAATTGCAATGGAAAACACATATTTCATATATTTATAAAACCTGTTCCAAGCACAGGGCTGGTAGCGACCCATGCAGGTCAAAATAGTGACTTTTCCGTCGTCTGGGGTGCTTTAGAACGAACTCAGAAGAGAAACGAAAATCGTACACGCTAACTTTTATCTACTCAGTGACTAAGTAAAATTTTATTACCCTCTCTTTTATTCCCAAGGAAATTTTACTAAATATCAATCAAAATCAGGACTACTCAAAGAGTAGTCTTGCGAGTAGATCAAATTTTCACGCAACTGGAGATGAGCGAAATATGGTTATTACTTATAAGACCTGTTTTTCTTTTCCGAAAAATGATTTCTAGGCAAAAATCTGCGTGAATGAGCATTTTCTTCTTGTGAGAATGAATGAAAACTACGCTCATTGGATTAGCTGAACACCTACTTAAGAAAGATGCAGAGAACTTTACAATTTGTCATATGTGCCACGGAAGTTATTGGAATTTTATGTGCAAAAATAACAACAGTACGGATCGTTTTGGTAGAAAACGAAACAAAAATTATGAAGATTCAGGTACAACGAGCCTGGCATTGAACGCACGACCTGCTCCGGATCATGCTCTCTGAACTTTTAAATATTTTTCCTCCAAAATACGCAGATTTTCCAACTTGCTGTGCGTATTCATGAACGATTTTTGCTATGGAATTCGATAGCGCATGCAATCTTCAAAATTGGGAAGCCTTGATTCTCTCTCTTTGATACCTAATCAAAAAATATTTTTTAGAAGGTTAAACAATTTCAAACTTCCATTTACTTCCACTATAATCACTAATGTATCATCAGATACGTATTTCGTTTTCTACTTGAAAACTTCTCGATAAAAAAACACTGAAGAAGTTTTCAAGTAGAAAACGAAATACGTATCTGATGATACATTAGTGATTATAGTGGAAGTAAATGGAAGTTTGAAATTTTTTAACCTTGTAACATTTTCCCCTAAGACGCTCAATATTAATTATTTCATTTTTTTAGAGCAAACCCTTCATTACACCTGTCACATCTTCAAAAAAAACTGCTTGAGAACAATTTATATTTTCTTGCATTGTTTTTGCCAAACTTCTCAAGGATCAAGTCTCCTCATAGTGTGGCAACAAATCAAAATCCAATTATCCGGAAAATGTGGTGGTATGTTGGCATTTTTATCAGTGAAGATCATTTAGCATATTTACGGCTTTGTGCTGTGAAAAAAATTATAGCATTTTGTCATTACTAGGAGAAGTTGTTCAAATTTTGCGTGGCCACTTAAAAACAGTAAATAATCGAGTAAATAAGGTTGTCAATCAAAAAATAGCTCGCCACATAACGATTATTTGTCTATAGAGGATCTATAATAAAAATACGCTATAACAATACTAAACCAAGCAAAGATGGGACAGATATGAAATTCACGGCAATATAGCTCTCGGTAAAATAGCTCCTGCTTGCATGACAGTATACCAATTTATAAATTGTGACATAAAACACATTTAGTTGGCTACTGGTGACATGCCACTAAAAGCAGCGAGTTAAATGACTATCGAAGTTTCTGAGCGATAATTTTTCCAAGATCCGTAATTTCATTTCCGCCATGATCAAAGCATCATCCGACGGATACATAAAGCTGTATTTAATTTTTTTTAAATAAATAGTTTCAAAATAGTTGAAAATAGTGACTTTTTGCAAGAAAAAGTGACTTTAGTGACTTAAGGCCGAAAAAAGAGGCTTTTTAGTGACTTGCCCGAAAAAAAAGTGACCGAGTCACTAAAAAGTGACCCGCTACCAGGCCTGCAAGCGTATTAATTTTCTTAAATCAGGGTGGTTACTGAAATTCGATTATCAAATTCCCGGTTTTTTCCCGCTTTTCCCGATAATTTTTGTTAATTTTTCCCGGTTTTTATTTGACTTGAAAAAAAACCAGGGTAAGAGTTTTTAAGCTTTAATTGGGTGTTTTATTTTCTGATCAAACCGGAGGTCAGTTTTATATCGAAGCAACTGATAATTTGTAACGAACCTTTGAAATAGATACATTAAATTACCATCTACGTGTATTGCGAAATGCTTTAATCAACAGGCACACTTAAATTGTGCGCTTCTTTGCCATGTTATGTTAGTGTCGACAGGTATTTAATCAATATGGTAATAGCACATTAGCACCTTATTACAAAGATCCTATTCTTTTAATGGTTGCAAAACTTTCGTAAGTTTCTGACAAAACCAATGGACATTGCATAATGATCATAGAAAGCAGTAAAAACGTATAGTATATTAAAGTACAGCTGATCTTCTTCTTCTTATTGGCATTACATCTCCACACTGGGCCAGAGCCGCCACCCAGCTTAGTGTTCATTAAGCACTTCCACACTGCGCACTTCCATTAACTGCGAGGTTTCTAAGCCAGGTTACCATTTCTGTATTCGTATATCATGAGGCTAACACAATGATACTTGTGTGCCCAGGGAAGTCGAGACAATTTTCAATCCGAAAATTGTCTAGACCGGCACCAGGAATTGAGCCCAGCCACCCTCAGCATGGTCTTGCTTTGTGGTTAAAATCACCAGTCTAGCATACTGAGGATCGTGTGTTCGAGTTCCATGGTTGGGTCCAATACATTTTTCAAATCAAAATATTCCACATAATGTACATATTATATTCACATCTGAGTTTTCAGAACAGTAAATTAATGTCCAAGTCGGTGGCCTTATACCTGGAAAATAGGCAACTAATTTTGATTGAACTGAATATTTATGATATATGCCACTCGAAAATGATATCAAAATGATCTAGTGGCAATACAAACTGGATTGGGAAACCCTACCTCACACATACCATGTACTGAAATCAAAAATAATTTAATTAGAATGCGACTGAGTAATAAACATTAAATAATAAATCTGAAGAATTTTGAATGTTACTTGCCGAAAATTCATTTTTTCCCGGTACATGTCCTAAATTCCCGGTTTTCCCGCTTTTTTCCCGGTGACTTCAATTTCCCGTCTTTTTCCCGCTTTTCCCGTTTTTTCCGGTTCGGTGGCCACCCTGTTAAATCTATAACAGGAACATGGTGGGGTGCTCATCCATCTGATTTAATTACGCTTTATAAAACAACCATTCGCTCAGTCCTTGAATATGGATGTTTCACTTTTGGAAGTGCTTTTCCAACACATTTTGCTAAGCTTGAAAAAATCCAATTTCGGTGCTTACGTATTTGTTTGAAATTGATGAATTCTACTCATACCAAATCTATTGAGATATTGGCTGGGATTGAACCTCTTAATATTCGTTTCGCGAACTAAATTGTAAATATTTATTAAATTGTCTTTCCAAAAATCATACTATAATAAATATTTAAAAATTATTATCTGAAATTAACCCAACTTGTAGAATATTGGATTCATTTCATTACTGTATTTCTCAAAATTTAAGTTCGAACCTCTCACTTGGATTTTATAATTATAACATGGAAGTACATTTATTTCATTCTTTGATTGATATGATATGGAGATGAAGCAATATACTTATCATGAGATATGAAGAAGATATGAAGCAATTAACTTATCATGAGTATTCACGCTTTGCAAACATTTTCTTTCAGCGTAAATTTATTGGACTAGATTTCAATAAATTTTACTTTTCGGATGGGTCTTTAACTCAAGATGTTGCAGGTTTTGGTGTTTATAATCATTTTTTCAGCTCGTTATTACAAACTCCAAGCTACTTGTTCTATATTTATTGCGGAATTAACTGCTATATTTGGTAAGAGATGAACCAGCCTAGGGCTGAAAATCTCTTTAATAAAGATATATATAAAAAAAACTGCTATATTTTTTACAAGCTACATTCAGAAATGTTCTCCAGATTTTTTTTGAAATATGTTCTGATAGTTGTTTTAAAGCAATTAAGTCTAATAGTTTGAAATCTAAAACTCACCATGTAGTTTTAATGGTAAAAGAATGGTTGTTTAAATTACAATTACAAGGTTTCATTATAAAACGGGTTTGGGTTCCTGCTCATTGTAAAATTTACGGCAACGAACAGGCAGATAGTTTAGTTTTTGTTAAAAATAAAAATAAATAAATAAATAAATCGTTTAGTTTCACCTTAGTATAATACATATAAAAATTAATTGCCTAGCTTACGACTTTTGCAAACGCTTCATAGAGAATCGATCAACCAACCGTATAAGGTCCAGTACACCATTTTCTTCAGATCTTCCGAATGGAATGACTCACGTTTTTTAATTTTTTCGTGTGCACACACGAATTTTGACCAGGCCTTAATCCAAGATCTGTCCCACATAAAGATAATTCCAACAGCCTGAAAAGCAACCTAAGTTTTGCCATTCTCGAGGTTGTGCATAAAAGCTATTCAAATATGTATAGATAAGAGTTTGAGCCACATTCTATGGAAGATGATAGTTTTATTTTGACATTGAGAACAAATGTAACAATGAGACTCAACAATTAAATGCAATAGTGTTTCATTGGTGAAATAAAGAAGATTCACCAGATGCATTGTTGATTCCGTTATACCCGGATTTTTCTCACACAACTGCAACAATAAAGCACATCATAAAGATGCTTTTTCTCCATTCATCTTGTGTGCAAAATAATCCTATCAAGTCACAGATAATTCAATCCCGAAATAGCCCTTTAATATGGTTAGAATAACAATCTGCTCAGATGGAGCATTATACAGTTACTCTCGGAATTGAGCGTGCACCATCGAATAGGTGCGGTGTACTTCGGATGGCAATAATTATTTAGGTTTCTTTCAATTCAGTTCAATAATCTTTTTATTTTGAAATCTTTACATATATAAAAAGTTTGATATTGTTTCTACAATATAGATTTATGTAAAAATTATCTCAAACTACACCTATTGCTTGACACAAAATTGAGCGTATGCCGAATTGGCTTTTCTTCTCATAAACATAATTAATACTTAAAACATTTATCCGCTACTTTAACATTCATTTAACATTTCGAAATTATTTTCAACGATACATACTGTCATTCAGCTACGTGGAACATAAAAACCCATATTCAAAAATATGCTCAAAGTTTCTTTATGGAATTTCGATAATAATCTGTAACCATAAAGAGTACTTATAAATGGTAAAAAAAATCCCCACCTAGTCGGTGGAAATAAATTTATTTCAGAGGTTGACAGAATACGCAATGTTCTTATACTACCTTGACCACTCGAAGCATTAGCATAAGAAGGTTAAAAGACTATTATTCTTCCATTTACTTCCACTATTCACTTTTATGTATCAACATCGACTAACAAACACTGAAGAAGTTTCCAAGTAGGAAACGAAATACGTATCTGCTTGTTGATACATAAAAGTGAATAGTGGAAGTAAATGGAAGAATAATAGTCTTTTAACCTTGTAGCATTTCCCCTAAGACGCTCTAAAATAATTAATCATAAGCATAAGATTTTTTTTATTAATAGTTGTAACGGTAAAGCCGTATACGTAGCCGTAACGTATTTTTTAATTATTTTCAAATTAGTAAACATTGAACACATATTTTTCAACTGTTTATCTACGTATATGTTATAGAATGAGAAGATTATCAAACTACATTGAAAGACAACGAAATGACGAATGATTTCCCTTTGAAATTTTATAAATATATTTAAAATCCATCCATCCACGCTCAATTCTGTAAGCACCTGTATGCAGCGTGTGGATATTCCAGATGCCAACGACGACTCATTTAGGCAATTGCAATTTATGCTGTCGCACATTTGCAACGCCCAGTATCAATAAAGGAAAAGAATATCTAATCAGCATTCAAAAGAGCAGAGTCATTTTTCAATTGTCCCCGCAGGACAGCGTTATAAAAACTTCTATTCTCGAATGTGACACCTTCAGTAGCCTTTCGGTAGCCGACCGGGCTAATCAGTGGTTTTATTTTGAGGGAGATTTGTTGATAGGGAGTTGATTTTTGATACACTAAACTGAACATTGTCAAAAAAGGACAAGGAGCTGCTTCGCAATGACGAAAGTGCGTCGATTGGCAGTTTTATTATTGTGCTTAGTGGGATACTGCCATGCAGGAGATACAGCGTGTAAGTGAATTCAAAGTTACGATAAACGGATAACGACACTAATGGAAATGAAACTAGCAAAGCTATGCTTCGAGTTACATATGATGCCAAATGAAGGTGTCATTCGATTAGTTTTTCTTTTGGGTGTGAAAAAATATTATCGCATTTTGATTTGAAGTTAATAAGCCGTTTCAAACTAAAATATATAAAAATTACACTAATGCGAAAAATGAGTGGGGTGTAAGTAAGTTACCCGCAGTCGCACATTTTAGCGATCCGGCCAGTCCATTTTTAGGAATTGCTCGAATATATAGATTTTCAGAAGCTGATTTCGCACGATGGGTAAAATTATAACAATAAATAAAAATATAAAAAACTTTAAAGTTGTCACCATTGATGAGGGAAAATGGTTTTCGGTCTGGACTCTGGAGTTCCACAAGGTGAGTCTGGAAGACCACCGGAAAGTGGTTTGTTGTCTGGAAAATAATGTGTGGTTTAAAATCCCACGATGTGTGTCTAGTTACCATCATACCACCTTATACAATCATGTTCGAAAAACAGCTAAAATAGTGCGCAATTTATTTGAATGTAGGATTATACCATTAAAAAGTAACAGATTTATTTCTTTAAGAAATTTATTTTGAGCTTTTTAGTGGAATGTCTTCACTTGTCATAAGACGAGCTTGTACAATCCCATTTAATTCCACCACTTAATTGTACCTTGACAGATACGTATTTCGACCTCAACAGTAAGGTCGTCTTCAGTGTCTCGTACTTGACTCGACTAGTCGAGAGAGAATACTATTCTAAATGATGTCTTTACTCATGTAATAGGAATTTGGTCATATTTGAACATGATACAATAGTGTCCGGTAATCGGGGACACTTTTCACACGCCGCAAAAAAGCAAACGATCAGCTCTTCGAGCCCACTCAGCATAATTAACCGGTGCAGTACTAAAGCCTGTCCACGTTAAATTTCAGACACCCATCTCATCAAGCGATTTTTGAAAATTGTCACAAACCACTGATTTAACAAACCGAAATTTAACGTGGACAGGCTTTAATATAGTGTTTCGTGATCATTGGCCAATTGGATGCCTCGGATGGGTGCTTTTTGAAGAACACTGGCTGAGACTTGAAGACGAAGTTCGAAGTTCTCGAACCAACATTTCAGCTGTCCAAGTCAAATAGTAAGTGGGACAATGACCTCTGGATGCTGCAGCCATCCTTTCTTCATCGGTCAGTAAGTCCAAACATGCAGCAGCGCCGACTCTCACTTACAGGGATAAATACCTTCGACGAAATCTACTTTACTCCTCTGATTCTTCACATTCTCTACGCTCCTAAATCTTCTGCCGGGTTACATCTGTAAGCAATTCTATTCGCTGAGTGAGCAGGTCACCCAAGTTTTTCTCGCCGATTTCGATAAAAGTATTCTTCACGCCTTGACCTTCCAGAACATCCACTACCCGAGTTCTAAGATCTTCAACGAACGATTTCTTCACAGTTGGATCTTCTGGTCGGTCGATGTTGATTCGTCGCCCGAGCCTCTCCTGACACCGCTGAATCCGAGCAGTGCGTTGTCGCCAATGAGAAGATGATAGTCAAAAGCGATGTCAGCGCTGCTTAATGTGTTGTCAGCGCTGCGTTTATTACGGACTCAAGAAGGGATCGTCTCCTTTTTCAGCTGATCTATTTCCAGAAGAGCTAAATACAAGTCCTATCAACCAAAAGCGGGTCTGAGAAGTAAGTCAAATGCTGCTGGCTGCAGACATGAGAAGCGGGCGCAAGAGGACTCCCCGGCCGACGATGGGAGGAAACCCGCAACAACCGGCGATATTAATTTCCTCTTCGATATTCCACGACGCCTGAATGAAGCAAGGACAAATCCATGGATGATAGATAAAGACGCGACATGTCAGTCACTCATCGATCCAGCTGATCAGCTGAAACGTTGGCTCGACCACTTACAACAACTTCTTCAATTTTTGACAACCTCTCCTAATTCAGATATAGGGAAAAGTTGACAATTCTCCGACGGCAGGAAGAAGGATTACGCCTCGGACGAACATGTGAGAACCATTCTGTCACGCTTTACATCATGCTGGAGCAGGTCATTTAATTTCAAGAGTCCCTCCATTTGGTACTGATTGACCACAGAATCGTTAGTGAGTACACGAGTGAGACAAGGGTACATGTATTATACCTCTGTTGCTATTCCCCATCTTGGACCTCTCTAGCAGTCTACCTCCATAGAGCAATTGAACGAGATGATGATACTGCTTTACTAACGCCACAGCGCTCTACCAAGTATAAACTGAATGATTTGGTCGTATGCTCCCACTCATCAACGTCAACAAGACCAAATCAGTGGATGTGAACAACTCCAACTCCACGGTAGCCGGGCAAACAGTGCAGAAGTTCGAAACCAAAGCCAACCAACGTCGGGCGGCGGACCAATATCAACATAGAACATGGAGATCCAATCTGTCCAGGCAATGCACCAAACCTCGAATACTCAACTCTAACGTGAATTCTGCGATGTTATACGCCAGTGAGACTTAGTGCGTATTGGCAGAGATCACATAGTTTGCAAGTACTCATCACCCGATGCCTATGTTTTACAGCTTGGGCCTGGTGGGCTCACAATTGGATCCTGAATGCTGAGCCCCATCGACGATGCAATCGAGATCCAATACCAACAGCAACAAAGAAATAAACAAAGTCGATGGGAATCAGACTTGAGCTCAAGCCAAGGATGGAGATACTTAACGTAGGCCCCATGTACCCTAAAAGGTGCTCAGAACACAATAGTGGGTGTGTGAGAATTGGATCCCACTTAATGAATGCCACTTGTACAAGAGTTCCGAGAAAGAAACCAATCCTAGTGCCGTATGGCTATGTATTTGATTAGCTAAGTAATAGAGATTTATTTTAGAACTTGTTCGGGAAAATGTTTTATTTTTCATAAAACAAGTGGAACTGTAACTCTCAAAAAGCAAGGTTGTTTTCAGTGTATCGTACCTTGGAATAAGATAATCTAAAATCTGCAACCAGTCATCTCAGATCTTGTAAGGATTGGGAAGCGTCCAGGCAGCAACCGCCATGCATAAGCCGAAATGACCTTCTTACGACTATACAGAAACCCCCGCAGCTGATCCACGCATATTTCTTGCATGAGCAAGTTCAGCGTCCATTGCATCCTCTCTGCGGGTTAATCCTAGGCCGTATCTATGTCGCTAATAATAAGTACAGCAACAGTTCGCTAACTGGGCGCCTTTTAACTGGACTGTTTTTTAACTGGGCGTTCGCTAACTGGGCCAAAGCCCAGTTGAAAAACAGGCATCCGTCAAAAAACAACAACAAAGACTCGGTGACGAGGGGATTCTGAATGGTATATTCTTTAAGCTTCATGTAAAACGCGATCACAACAATGCATCGCGAATTCCCTCGTCAGCCCAGTTAAAAAGCGGCGTTCGGTAACTGGGCTGGTGTTTTAGCCCAGTTAGCGAACGTTTGCTGTAGCATGGCCTTTCAATAATTTTAGGAACGTGAGCATGATATGACGTGCTCCACCGATTCTACTTCAAGCGTCACCTATCTATTCCGTATGGTCCGGGAAGTCTGCAACTCCGAACTTTCTTAAAACATCCTTATTCAGACAACACATCTCTGATTTCAAAAGTACACCTAACCATTGACCCAGTTCAACCAATTTGAGCTTCATACTAGACTTAAACAAAAGCTTATAATTCTAGTCGTACTTTAACCCATTAACGCCCGAATTAACTCACTTTCATGATAATCGCTTCATTTTTTCAACATATTAAAATAATAAACCTGAAATAGTTCAATTAAAAATCTACGGTCACATTTTTTTTAGCACGGTGGGCCATATGTGCTGAAAATGATGGAAAAATGATTGAACCGATTAAGCAGTACAATCGATAGCAATTATAATCGGCACAAGCATCATATAGTTTTTGGGAGATGCAGGAAGACCGGAGAAAGTTTCTATGCTAGTTGGAAATCCCTTCTAAATTTTAGCGAGGGGGGGGGGTCCGGGCCTTCCCCTGCAAATGAACCACTACAATTTTGTGCCTAACTCGAGAACGAATCAAGTAATTGGAAATTTTCTCTCTCTCTCTCTCTCTCTCTCTCTCTCTCTCTCTCTTTCTCTCTCTTACTCTTTCTCTCTCTCACACCTTCTCTCTCTCACTCGTTTTCTCTCTCACTCTTTCTCTCACTCTCTCTCTCACCCTTTCTCTCTCGCTCTCTCTCACTCTTTCTCTCACTCTCTCTCACCCTTTCTCTCTCGCTCTCTCTCACTCTTTCTCTCTCACTCTCTCTCATTCTCTCTCGCTCTTCTCTCTCAATCTTTCTCTTCCACTCTCTCTCGCTCTTCTCTCACTCTTTCTCTCTCACTCTCTAACTTTTTCTCTCCCACTCTCTCACTCTTTCTCTCTCACTCTCTCACTTTTTCTCTCCCACTCTCTCACTCTTTCTCTCTCACTCTTTTACTATTTCTCTCTCACTCTTTCTCTCTCACTCTCTCTTACTCTCTCTCGCTCTTCTCTCTCACTCTTTCTCTTCCACTCTCTCACTCTTTCTCTCTCACTCTCTCACTCTTTCTCTATTTCTCTCTCACTCTTTCTCTCCCACTCTCTCACTCTTTCTCTCTCAATCTCTCACTCTTTCTCTGTCACTCTCTCACTCTTTCTCTCTCGCTCTTTATCTCTCGCTCTCTTTCTCTCTGTCTCACTCTATCTCTCTCACACCCACTCTATCTCTCTCTCACTCATTCTCTCCCTATCTCTCGTCCTGCCTCCTCCACACTTTTCCCTACAACATTTGGTTGCACATTGCCTAGAGGATCAAATTCATTCATCGTCACATTCTTTTTTTTTGTGCGACGCACATTGTTGAAAAGGTTCTTACAGCTCAGCACACGCACACTCATGGATCACTCGAAATAAACTTTATTGGTTGTTGTTTGGACGCTTTGAAAAAGATTTCTTCTCTACATAACGATCTATACTGCACTGTTTGGTTTTATAACGGCCATGGCGTTCATGACTTGCTCAATATGGCTGCTTTGAAACCAATATAACATATGACTGCAAACTATGAACATCATATCAAATTGAATCGGTACCTCCATAACGTACCGTTTACGATATCGGTCAATACGAATTGGTACGCGTATTAGCGAACTGGTTTTTATGTGTCTTTCGCCACTTCCGGTGTTTCACAACGAGTTTGTTTGTGGAAGGTCCTTTAGAACTGTGCAGTGGAGTATTATTTGATTATTTTTCTTCATCCGGCCGGTGATACAGATTGATGTTCTATGCAAAAGAAGTTTGGATGCTCACTAGCGCCACCTCATGCAAAAATTCCGAATTATTTCGATCAGTTGTTGAGCCGCCAAGATACTCTGAACAACTTTGCTGAAGACTCCATGTAGCTAACTAATCAGGTTGTTGAGTGCAGATTGATGTTTTATGCAGAAGAAGTTTGGATGATCACTAACGCCACCTCATACAGAAATTCAGAATTATGTTGATCAGTTCTTGACCCGTCAAGGTACTCTGAACAATTTTGCTGAAGATTCCATATAGCTAACTAATCAGTTTCTTGAGATACAGATTGATGTTTCATGCAGAAGAAGTTTGGATGCTCACTAGCGCCACCTCATGCAAAATTCAGAATTGGTTTGATCAGTTCTTGACCCGCCAAGGTACTCTGAACAACTTTGATGAAGACTCCATGTTGCTAACTAATCAGGTTCATGAAATGCAGATTGATATTTATGCAGAAGAAGTTTGGATTCTCACTAGCGCCACCTCGTACAAAAATTCAGAATTATTTGGATCAGTTCTTGACCCGCCAAGGTACTCTGAACAACTTTGCTGAAGACTCCATGTAGCTAACTAATCAGGTTCTTGAGATGCAGATTGATGTTTTATGCAGAAGAAGTTTGGATGCTCACTAGCGCCACCTCATGCAAAAATTTAGAATTATTTGGATCAGTTGTTGAGCCACTAAGATACTCTGAACAACTTTGCTGAAGACTCCATGTAGCTAACTAATCAGTGATGGTATGGAAATCATTAATTTAGAAATTTTATTTTAATAATTAGAAATCATTTATTTAGTAACTAATCAGGTTCTTGAGATACAGATTGATGTTTCATGTAGAAAAAGTTTGGATGCTCACTAGCGCCACCTCATGCAAAAATTCAGAATTATTTCGATCATTTCTTGAACCGGCAAGATGCTCTAAACAACTTTGCTGAAGACTCCATGTAGCTAACTAATCAGGTTCTTGAGATGCAGATTGATGTTTCATGCAGAAGAAGTTTGGATGCTCACTAGCGCCACCTCATGCAAAAATTTAGAATTATTTGGATAAGTTGTTGAACCGCCAAGATAGTCTGAACAACTTTGCTGAAGACTCTATGTTGCTAACTAGTCAGGGTCGGGAGATACTGATCGATGTTTTATGCGAAACAAATTTAAACGCTCACTAGCGCCACCTCGTACAAACATTCAGAATTATTTGGATTAGTTCTTGACCCGCCAAGGTACTCTGAACAACTTTGTTGAAGACTCCATGTAACTAACTAATCAGGTTCTTGAGATGCAGATTGATGTTTCATGCAAAAGAAGTTTGGACGCTCACTAGCGTTACCTCGTACAAAAATTCAGAATTATTTGGATCAGTTCTTGATCCGCCAAGATACTCTGAACAACTTTGCCAAAGACTCCATGTTGCTAATTAGGCAGGGTCGAGAGATACTGATTGATGTTTCATGCGAAACAAATTTATACGCGCACTAGCGCCACCTCGTAAAAAATTCAGAATTATTTGGATCAGTTCTTGAACAGCCAAGATACTCTGAACAACTTTGCTGAAGACTGCATATAGCTAACTAGTCAGGTTCTCTAGGTATAGAGTGATGCTGTTTGGACGTTCACTACTCATTACTTGATTTTTATATGAAAAAGTTCAGTTTTCTATGGACGCTTACGCCACCTAGTGAGTCAGTTACGATTTAAATTGTTCACCATATGAAAGATATTAGTTCAAAGAACAATATTGACGAAGACATGTACAACTTCAGAGCCAAAACTTCCCAACAGATATAAAAAATGTAACTGATCTATAAATAGATCACTGGGCGTTAACGGGTTAAAAATGTTATTGTCATGGATTCAACAGTTTAGAGTCCATCGGCAAAAACTTTCCCAAAAAGAAAAACAAAAATTTCTACAGAAATAAGTTCCAATATTTTGTTAATTATATAAAGTTTGTGCTAAGTTCATTACTGGATAAATATGTTACAAATATTAATATTCTTTGCTTTCTCTAAACATTCTTTGCTATCATTTTCCATTAAAATTCCAAAACTTTCATGCAATTATTCGCATTTTGGACTTTTTTTTTCGTTTCCTTTTTATTTTTTTATCCCCCCTCGTGTTTTCCAAGAGCTGTCGGACATAAAATAAATTTTTTGCAATTCCTGATCATAATACCTGGTTTACAGTTCGTCTTTGAGTGATAAAACGGCCTACTTTTCCTTACCAACAAAATGGGTGCTTTAATGAACATTATGCAACTCAAATGGGTTGCATAATATCCATTATAGCACTCATTTCGGTGCTATAATGAAAAACCAACATCGGAATAGTAGTTACATGACTACATTTTGCTGAATTAACTTGGGATAGTGTTCAGATAATGTATTCTGTGCGTCGCGTAATAAATGAAATAGTTTGATGGACATAACATCAGAATTTTCCAAAGACGAGTTCATCTATCGCTTCAAGGCTTGTAGAGCTATGCGATGTGGCACAATGACATAGAATCTGATTGTTCTCTGCAGCAACATTATTTATTGGCATGAATTATCATGTGGAGTAAATCGGTCTTGACTATTTTGGTACTGATTTATCATAACAAAGCTCATTTTTCGTCATTGCAAAAAATAGCGTGTGCAACTCGTTGCAAAACTCGATTTTTTCAGCACTCGTAGTATTTATCCAACTCGGCAAGCCTCGTTGGATAAACGTCCAACTCGTGCTGAAAAAATCATCTTTTTGCAACTAGTTGCACAAACTACTATAATATTTGTATCGGCCTAACTATAAAAATTAAAACTATGATTCAAATGGTTTTCGTATTGATTCTGACACGCTGCATTATAATCATGTTATAAAATTTCTTTCCTTCATTCAGTTAAAAGAGTTTATATGTAACAGAATTACAGTGTCGACCCGATTTAATCACGTTTTCGACCCTATTTTGTCACGTTTTTGACCCGATTTTGTCACCCAAAAAAATGAATATTTTAATTGTCCTTTTTATTTTTGCAAATAATACCGCAAACAACAATGATCTTCATGAAGTAACTTTCACCACCTGTGTTTTATTATAAACCATTTCTGAATACCTGTCAAGGAGTTTTTATGCCTTTTTTATGCCACGTATTTTATTCCATTGTATATTATGGGATGAACACAGAAGCTATGAGATGAAGAACAGGAATAGTAACCCTAACCTCATGTTTTCTGCTTCCAGCTTTTCCAGCAATAAAACAGACGTGGGTTGATAAGCTCAAGAAAGATTTGTTTGCCGACTACGACCGAAATGCGCGGCCCAGTCAGTACTACAATGTCACTAATTTGGATGTGAAGTAAGTTGTTAAACTATATTCCTACAGTCAACCCCGATCGGTTGAGCTGTTTGCACCTGAAAACTAACGAAATTTTTTTTTGATGCATTGAATTTTTTTAAATTATTTAGGATGACCATTTGGCACGTGGATGTCGACGAGGAAAACTCCGTTTTTTCCACAATAGGATGGGTGAAAATGGTAACTATATGTGTCTTTAAAATATGCTTGTCCTTCAATCACTTATGTTATGCTGAATACATATGAAAGCTAATACTCGGTACTTTCAGACATGGAACGACGATAAGCTCAAGTGGAATCCGGCCGACTACGGCAATTTAGATCAATTCCGATGCAATCCAGATGCCGTGTGGAAACCGGATGTAGTTCTGTACAACAATGCCAAGGGCGCAGATAATCTACACTATGGCCAAACGAATGTGATCGTATATAGCAACGGTGAAGTATTGTGGGTTCCTCCGACCAATTATCACAGCTTTTGTGAATTGAATCTTCGCTTTTGGCCCTATGACTATCACACCTGTACTCTGAAGATTGGTTCTTGGACATACGATGGATACAAACTGAACATGACCACTTCCGGCGAAGATCCCGAGGTATATTGCCAACACTTCCGATTGAAAATCTAATATTCCATTAACACAAATATTCCATAGCTGTTGTGGCTCGTACCGAACCATGAGTGGAGTATTAAAAAGATGACCACCGAACGCCACACCGTGTTCTACAAATGTTGCAAGGAACCCTACATCGATATCCAGTACAACATCACGATCCAGCGACAAGCTTCAACTTACACGACGGTTGTAGTAAGCCCAGCAATTGTAATAATGCTCCTAGCTTTATCAGTATTCTGGCTTCCACCACAATGCGGCGAGAAAATTGTCCTAAACGGACTCATTGGACTGATTGTAACAGTATTTCTCATCTACTTTGCTGATCAACTGCCAGCCATGTCTGGCCAAACGCCATTAATCGGTAATTTTGTTATTTTTCAATACATCAATATTCGTATTAATGAACCATATTTCTTTTTCTGTTTTTTAATCTACAGTGACCTTCTACAGCTCCACGTTTTATCTGGTAGCCATTAGCACAATTATATCAATAATTGTACTTCGAATAGCTCGTAACAGGCAGTGCCATCCAGTGCCGATTGTTGTGAAGGGCCAGCTGGACGGGTGCCTCGGGACACTGCTTGGCGTTAGTGACAACGGTCCATTCGAAGAGGACAAGGAAGCTGTGAGTGGTAAACTATCGATCAATTCTAAGCAGTACGACTGGTGTCGGCTAGCAGTGATCCTCGATCGACTTGCGTTCATAGTCTATTTGATAATATTCGTCATTTCAATAGTTTACTTCAGCTTATAGCTCGATAGTAAATGTATTAAAAGTTATCATTTGTATATGCGAGAAATCAGCTTTTCGTCAATACTACAAAGAACATTGCAAAACGTTGTAATAAAATTGAGAATGTATTGTCATTGCAATCATTATTTATAGGAATCCGAACATATCCGTTTTGATATACGACTGCAGAATAGACCCTTCAATAATCCATACTATAGATAGTGGAATATATAGATGAGCGAAGATAAATCCTCTGTCTCCAAACGAACTGTCAAACGTGTCTCCAAACGAGCATGACGCCACGATTTCAATGGAAACGTTAAGGGCTGTGACGTCATATGCATGTGTGTACGGGTAAAAAAATCGACTCAGCCATGCTTTCGCTCATCTATAGATTCTACTATCTATAATCCATACCAATTTGTTCGCTTATCGGCAGGGCTGGTAGCGATCAATGCTGCTCAAAATAGTGACTTTAGTGACCAACACTGGCGAAAAAAGGGACCAAATAGTGACTTTCATATGCTGAAAAAGTGACCAAATAGTGACTTTTAATTTCATTTGCATTGACAGAAATGGACTTTTATTTGAAGTTAATGCTGAAACAAATAATTTTCAAAAATTAAGTCTCTCCCTAATATCTTTTGGTCGAAAATTTCAATTTGAATGGGCGGTAAATTCTAAAAAAATATGAATTGCCAAAACATTATTCAACGAATCCGATGAAAAGGAAATTGACAAGTGAAATTTGATAAGTTGGTTTTATTTGATTCTTTCCACCCCTTCACCTCTGGAAAAGCACAACTTTGAGGCAAGTCATACAGAATAATGTGCAATGTTTATTATGGATTCGAAATTATTCGGAAAATCCTCGCTTGTGTTCAAAAATAGCACATTTTTATGACAGACATTTATATAATTAACTTTTAGACATAAATTTAATTCGACTTACATAGTTTATAAATCTGAAACCTAAGAATTATTTCAAAACCCGAAGAGTTTGTTCTAACTATCAACCAATAAATTACCGATTTTCCTCGATAGAATATCCATCGTTAAAACTCCATATTAAATGTTTAAATCAGAACATATTTTGAAAAATTCTTAAGAATTTATCTGAGCAGATGTCGAGAGACCATTCATTTTGCTCCTTACGGAAACATCAATTTTTCTATGGGGATCCCTTACACACTAAGTTTTTATTTGTGCAGCTCGGCAAAAATCCGCGCAGCCGTGAGCCCAGCAAAATAAATACTGATATCCCGGCAAAAATGATGTGATTTTCAGCAAGTTTGACAGAAATCTCAGCAGTCCATTGCGGTATCAATTAGAGTGGCAAATTTCTCCATTTTGTTTTGAAAATGAATATTTTTATTTCATTTTTCAAAATATATAAGTGTTTGTTATAAAAAAAGCTGAAAAGCTTGTTTGTTTTGAGTATGCCTCAATGAGCATTAGAGCAAGATCTCGCTCACTAATGATTTCCCCGAAACAACAGGAAATGTATCTAAAATTAAAAAGATCAATCTGAATATTCAACAGTTTAAAACCTCCATTAAAAACTGTTAAACTCTACACTTTATCAATTAATAAAGTGTAGAGTTTAACAGTTTTTGAAAGAGGTTTTTAAAACTCAGCCGGGTCAACTATTGGCTTTGTGAATTTATTTAGATCCTCAATCCGCTGTGCCCATCCTGCTTTCATTACTATATACCCAATCATAAACTGTGACACAAAACCTCTTCAATTAATCGCTGTTGAAAATCCGAGATTCACAGCGAATCTGGAGTCACGAAGTTCCGAACAGCGTTCGGGCCAAAAAGTACAAGTGGTCATTTTTTTAAAATTCGTCATTTCATGTCCGTTGTGAATAAAGCATCTTGCGACGGATAAAGTTTCAACATTTTTTCACATTTCACGACGATGCTCACGGAACCTAGTCAATAGTTTCAAAATAGTTAAAAATAGTGACTTTTTCCGAGAAAAAGTGACTTTAGTGACTTGAGGCCGAAAAAAGAGACTTTTTAGTGACTGAGCCGAAAAAAGTGACTAAGTCACTAAAAAGTGACCCGCTACCAGGCCTGTTATCGAGGATTTTGAGCCGAGTTATGTAGGGGAATTGCTCCTGGATTTCATCTCATGGCTCCGATGTTCATCTATTCAAAAAACAAAGCAATGAAAAAGAACATGATTTGGTTTTTATTTTTATGATTTTTTTTTTCATCAATGAGCACGCATGTTTACTAAAACAAGCGACAAAATTTGAGCCGTTGTTTCGCGATGAGATGAATATTAGGGTGTCAATGAAAATGACATTTTCGAATTTCAAAAAATTGCTCACCACACAAGTTTCATTACCCCAAAATATGACACCATGCTAAATTTTAACTCAATCGGAAATGATTTAGGGGAGCCTAAAATTCATCAATTGAAATTTTTACCTATGAAAATTTTTCCAAGGGGGAACCGAAGGAAAAGTCGAAAATCGAATTTTTGTTTTTGATGCCAAATGACTTAAAATGCATGAAACGTCGAGATCTGATGTTAGTTCAGAAAAAATATTGAAAAAGAACAATTTATTCTCTTAGAACATTTTTGGGACTGATTTTTTCAGATGATAAAATATTTTTTCATCGAATTTTTACACCAGACGATACTCAAACGTTTTCGTAACCAAAAATATCCCTCTATGCAAAATTTGAGCTAAATCGGACTTGATTCAGAGGTGCTCAAAATTAATCAAAAAAATCAATTTTTTTTTTCTCACAAGGGAAATTTTTTTTTGTTTTTTGATGCCAAAGGACTCAAAATGCATGAAACTATGAGAATTATTTTTTTTGAGAAAAATCGACTGTTTTGGGACTTTTTTTTCTTATGGCGAAAACCATTTTTCATCGAATTTAAAAACCGGACGTTACGCAAACATGTCCTAAGCCTTAAAATATTCCCCTATGCAAAATTTAACCCCCATCGAAAATGATTTAGGGGTGCTCAGAATCTTGCTAACAAATTCGGCATTCTGTTGGACAACCAGAGTGTATCACGTCGCAGATGAGTGCCGATGGTTTCGGATTTGGAATCACACCCGATAATGCCTGCGAACCCCTTCTAATTGATGTGGGTGGGTTGAAAGCAGAAATGGAGAAAATGTGAAATTCAAGTATCACTGAAAAATCGAATTCCATCAAGATATCCCGACGAAGAAAAATTATTTTGATAGTGACCAATCGTGTCCCGTCTTAAATGTCCATAACGTCTTGAACGATTCAACGGAGATGGAAAACAAATCAAGGACTCAAACTTTTCATTTTATCAAACACTTTCTGATTTTTGTGCTTTTCAAGACATTGGCTCCAAGCTGAAGCATTCTCAAAACACACGGGTGTGAATCTCGTCCACAGAAATTTAGTGAAAGAATTCCATTGTATACAATTACATTATATCCCATTTTTTATATTAAATATTTAAAAAAAGTATATATAACCATAAGGGAACCCGATTGAAGCGATTTGGATAGAAAGAGTGGAATCGCCAACTTCCTATTGGTAACATCTCGTGGATAATGCAACGTACACACCAGTCAAGCAGTTCGACGAACATTGACTCCACCCCCAAGAAAACGCTTCGGTTGCTGCATTGTTTGAACGTGTGTGAAGTTGTTCGAAGAACAATTTGACAGTTGGCGGCTCGGTTGGAAAAAATTAAAACGGTTTGATTTTGGTTTGAGTTGTCGGGGGTGGAGTCAAGGTTCGCCGAACATGTTTGAGCATTTGTAGTGAAGTTGCACAAACCCCCATATATTTTTTGATGGTTGGCGCTCAAGTTGGTGCTTCGGTCGTTCGTGTGTGATATTGTTGGTCGAATAAATTGATTGTTCGTGTCGCTGTTGATAAAACTTGATGAATGTTTGAATAAACGAGAGGTGGAGTCAATGTTGGTCAAACTGCTTGACCGTGTGTACGTTCCATAAAGGGTGGGCTCCCATCTATTGGGTCAATCTGGGTAACGAGGGCTAGATTATATTATTGTATGTACGAACTTTCTTCTGGAAGGAGATTCTCTATTCATCCCGTGGATTCGCATAAGTGTTTGCCCACCAATTTTTGGCCCTTCATACAGGAGTTTGATGAAATACATACAATAGTATAATCATGATCAAATCGTTTGTCAGACTTGGCCAGTGCTATCGGCAGGTGCCTTGCTACAATAGATGGTAGTATCATCATCATCATCATCTCAGAATCTTGCTATCAATGTTTTGAATTTACGTAACTTTGAAAACTTTTGAGATCCGTTTTACGCAGAAAATTATCAGATTGCTAAGCAATGTTTATCACACTAAGGTTTATTTTTATGCGGTTATTATTACGCGGTACCGCATGAATTCAAAACCCAACGTGTAAAGATCCAATTACAAAAAATTCAAAATTTTGATAACAAGATTTAGAGAACCCCTAAATCATGTCCGATACATCTCAAATTTTGCATAGGGGCATATTTTAGGGCTGCATGGGCTTCATGGACAAGGTGTTGCATTTTTAAGTCATTTGGCATCAAATACAAAAATTCAATTTTCGACTTTTCCTTTGGTTTTCCTTGGAAAATTTTTCATGGGTAAAAATTTCAAAACTTTTATGAATTTTAGGCACCCCTAAATCATGTCTGATTGAGCTCAAATTGTGCATGGGTCATATTTTGGGGTAATGAAACTTGTGAGCAATGTCTTTTTTTTAAAATTCGATGACAATTTTTTTCCCATACATTCCATTGGCACCCTAATGAATATAGTTCAGTAAGATGGAGATCGGAACATTTCCCCTATTTGTATACCTATATTCGTATTACAGGTACCCCGGGGTAAGTGAAAATACGGGGTAAGTGAATACAGTTTCGACCCGATTTTGTCACTCCCCGATTTTGTCTACCCCCGATTTTATCACGTTTTCGACCCGATTTTATCACGTCCCGATTTTGTCACGTTTTCGACCCGATTTTGTCACCCCAAAAATTTTAGTCGTTCTTTTTATTTTCGTAAATAAAACTGCAAACAACAATGATTTTCATGAAATAAATTTTACCGCATGGAATTTTCTATGAATAACTTTTCAGTACCTGCGAAGGATTTTGTAAGCATTTTCAACAAGAAATAACGAGTACCGTTCACGCAGTTTGCCTTTCCTAGGCATAAACTAATTCATATTTGTAAAATAAATTAAAAAAATGAAAATAATTTTTTTCCCGATTTTGTCACATGCCCTATTTTATCACCCCAAACTCACCAAGGGGGTGATAAAATCGGGATATTACTGTACACTGGTGGAAATAAGTATAAAGACAAGCACGGTTTCCATACAAAATGGCCATATTGGGAAGTCAATATCTCGATTCTTAGCGATTCGATTGGGCTGATTTTTTGATAAAAAGCCTAAAATGACTTGAATTTTTATTCAATGATAGTTACATTTATGCATATATTCTGGTTATACGCGTTTCTGTTGGAAATAATTATAAAGACAGTTCCGTTGTATGGAGCTCCATATAAAAAAGTGGTGTCTTTATAATTATTTCCAGATTTTGAGGTCAAAATCAACAGAGATGTATACAATATACTCAAAGATCTAAAGTTCAAGTTAAATACAGGTGCCTAGTAAAATTTCAGCCAAATCGAATCGCTACGAATCGAGATATCCATCCTCAATCATGATGAAAATGTATGAAAATCATGCTTGTCTTTATACTTATTTCCGGCGGTATACTAAGGCTGCCGATGAATCGTTAAACGTTTTTATTGATAACAATATTCTAGAAAGATGAAGCAGAACTATCAACGAATTCACCCGACACAAAATATTTGGAATCAAAACCATTTGAGGCGCCATACTAATGCTATTGCTTGATCATGATTTTAAACTACAGGGAAAAGCTATTACTTTTTTTTAATTTAATTGATTTCCAACAGAATAGTCTTTTCTAAATTTATCACTGATTTGGAAAGTGAATATTTTGAGCAATAAAATAATTGTGATCATATATCATATGGATTTTAATCAGGTGCAGATTGATATCGTTGTCTTAAAGTATTGTACAGTGAATTACCAAATGGTAAATAATTTATTTATTCTACAATAGGCCAATTTAACAGATTTTGTTGTTTTCAAACTTCTCATCAGATTTGCATGATCTGAAAATACTACGAATCAGAAATAAAATGAACATTATATCTACATTCTTTAAATTAGTTTCGACAGTATAAAGTAGAATAGGTCTCACTTGGGGGCAGCAGGGACTATATCCAACGTCCAAGGGCTTGACGATCCCTCACCAGGCCAACTGCGACTTCTATAAAAAGCTGCATGTATCAGGCTTCCGTGTGTACAAAGCGACCGTGTGCCGCTCAAAACGCACAAGCCCAAGTCCTGGTGTTAGGTGGGACGCTAAAAAGACCTGACACGACGGACCTTCGACGAGACAGGAGGTTTGCGCAGGCCCAATAAGCTGCCTTTGAATACAACTATTTAATACGAACGACATAAAAGATAATACGACTCGATATAGGCTAGGTGTACCAGTTGTGGCTATAGCACCAGTTGTCGCACTAGTGCTTTATATACCAAATGGCCAATCAAATCACCGCAAACCAAGTTCAAATCCATAAAGCATATTCATATGATACGATAACGCCTTTGATTTCCTTCCAAACAAGCAAAGCATAATTGTTAAAATTGATTTTGCTTAATTTTTGACGTCCTTTGCACCAGTTGTGGCACTAGTGGTCCCTATTTGGCCAGTCCCATAAGAAAACAATGGGATTTGCCAAATAAGGAACCAAAATTAAGAATAGTGCCATAACTGGTGCATGCGTTCCTATTATGGATTAATCAATTTTGAGGATAATAACATATTTTATTGTGGTTTTCACAGTTGTACTAAAGAGCAGGAAGTAACATCTTTCGCTTGATATATAAAGTCCACCCACATGCCTTTTACTTATTTTTTAAAAAATAGTTGTTCTTATGTATGGCGACAATTGGTACACCCACCCTAATCGGCAACGACCTAGCAGACGAATGAAGGATCACGATTGGAAGCTTGGGACATGGAACTGCAAGTCGCTAGGCTACTACCAGCAGAGCTGTTTAAACACGGTGTTGAGACACTGGCTAGAGCGCTGCACTGGGTAATTACCAAGGTTTGGGAGGATGAGGTTCTGCCGCATAAGTGGATGGAAGATGTCGTGTGTTTTTTTTTATTAGCAAACTAAGGCCGGAGTGGCCTGTGCTGCACATAAAAGTCTTCTCCATTCAGCTCGGTCCATGGCTGCACTTCGCCAACCACGCAGTCTGCGGAGGGTCCGCAAATCGTCCTCAACCTAATCGATCCACCTTGCCCGCTGTGCACTTCGCCTTCTTGTTCCCGTCGGATCGTTGTCGAGAACCATTTTCACCTGATTACTGTCCGACATTCTGGCTACGTGCCTGACCCACCGCAGTCTTCCGATTTTCGCAGTGTGAACGATGGATGATTCTCCCAACAGATGATGCTACTCGTGGTTCATTCGCCTCCTCTACGTACCGTCCGCCATATGCACTCCACCATAGATGGTACACAACACTTTCCTTTCAAAAACTCCCAGTGCGCGTTGGTCCTCCACGAGCATCGTCCAGGTCTCGTGTCCGTAGAGAACTACCGGTCTTATAAGCGTTTTGTAGATAGTCAGTTTGGTACGGCGGCGAACTCTATTCGATCGGAGCGTCTTGCGGAGTCCAAAGTACGTGGGATTTCCAGCCACTATGCGCCTCCGAATTTCTCTGCTGGTATCGTTATCGGCGGTCACCAGTGAGCCCAAGTACACGAATTCTTCAACCACCTCGATTTCGTGACCACCGATAGAAACTCGTGGTGGGTGGCTTACATTGACCTCTCTTGAGCCTCTTCCTATCATGTATTTCGTCTTCGACGTGTTGATGACTAGTCCAATCTGTTTAGCTTCGCTTTTCAGTCTGATGTAGGCTTCTCCCATCCTCTCAAAGTTACGTGCCATGATATAAATGTCGTCGGCGAAACCAAATAACTGGACGGACTTCGTGAAAATCGTACCACTCGTGTCAATCCCTGCCCTTCGTATTACTCCCTCCAAAGCGATGTTGAATAGCAGACACGAAAGACCATCACGTTGATGATGCTATAGTTGAAGAAACGGCCTTTTATCCTCAGCTTGCACATCCTTGCGTTGATTGGATGCCACCCAATCACGCGTTGGCGCATCTTTCCCAGCACTATGAAGCCGGTTCCCAGCTCGTTGGCGGTGCCACAGTTTTGGTAGAAGGTAGCCGTTCGATGCCCGCTTTTCCACACTTTCTGTCCTGTCCAGCAGATTTCCTGCAGCGCTACGACATCGAAGTTGCGGGGATGTAATTCATCGTAGATTATCCTGTCGCAACCTGCGAAGCCTAGCAACTTGCAGTTCCATGTTCCAAGCTTCCAATCGTGATCCTTTATTCGTCGCCTAGGTCGTTGCCGATTGTATCGAGTCGTATTATCTTCTATGTCGTTCGTAATAGTTGTTTTTAAAGGCGGCTTATTGGTCATGCGCAAACCTGCTGTCTCGTCGGAGGGCCGTCGTGTCTTGGCTGTTTAGCGTCCCACCTAACACCAGGACTTGGGCTGTCTTGGCGTGTGTCCAAAAGATATTTTAGTTACTAGATAAAGATTGTCGCTACTGTTCCCTTTGTTCTGCTGTCCGAAACATGTGTGGTACATACCTGTCAAATCGTATGGATTTTCCTTCTTTGACATTTAGCTCCCCTATCCTCGCCAGCAAAAGATGTTCCGGACAGCGACGACAGCGACAATCTTTATCTAGTAACTAAAATATCTTTTGTGTGTCCTATCTACAAAAAAGGCGATAAGCTTGAATGTAGCAACTACCGCACAATCACATTGCTGAACGCCGCCTATAAGGTACTCTCCCAAATTGTATGCCGCCGACTAACACCAATTGCAAGAGAGTTCGTGGGGCAGTACCAGGCGGGATTTATGAGTGAGCGCTCTACCACAGTGTAGTGGATAAGATTCGCATTAGATGTTGTGATAAAATTATTATAGCAAAATGCCATTCATCATCAATTTGATATATGTTCTAATTATATGCACTCATTTATTGAGTAACTCGAATCAACGTCTATTGAGTTAATTTGAGCTCCATGGTAACGCAAATGTTTTTGGTTTTCTCGAGTTCGTGTCAGAACGAAACGACGACGGAAGTCAGTTTGCTGAGTATTGTTGCGGCGAACGGTCGAGCTTATGTCGTTTTCGTTTTTGAGGTGTAGCAACACCGTTTAGTGCAGCATTTTGCACGGCAAAAACGAACGTTTTGAGTGCAGTTGGGTTTGTTTGTTATGCAACGTACACACCAGTCAAGCAGTTTGACGAACATTGACTCCGCCCCCAAGAAAACGCTTCGGTTGCTGCTTTGTTTGAACGTGTGTGAAGTTGTTCGAACAACCATTTGACAGTACATTCAAAGTTAATTGCCTATATGCCGGGTATTAAGCCACCCGGAGTGGAAATTAATTACTATGTCTGAAACTTGATTATGCATATGTACAACAATTACCATGTACATATGCATAATCAAGTTTCAGACATAGTAATTAATTTCCACTCCGGGTGGCTTAATACCCGGCATATAGGCAATTAACTTTGAATGTACTGATCTCGAGTGGCGATCTCTCTTCGCTTGTGTGGTCGTGTTGGGATCTGACGACCAAACTGGCACAACTCACACAACCCTACTTCATTGAGCGCCGTTGCTGATGAAGCAAGTGTAGGAGCCGGACAATACTAAATACTCATCCTACTTGGTTGATATGATGTACAAAAATACATTTGAGAGAGTTAGTTCTGAAAATGTATTGCGAGAGATCGGCTGGTACCTGGTGCTGGGAATTTGGTTTCATCAGTACCCGCTAAGTTGCGGTGGACGACGGAGGTCCTTCGTAGCTTAGTAGGGAAAGCACCTGTCATGCGAACTGGGGTCGTGGGATCAAACCCCACCGAAGGGGCGGTTACCCTCCAATACCTTTTCCGAACTAAATCTATCACATGTTGTACATATGCATAATCAAGTTTCAGACATAGTAACCATTTGGCAGTTGGCGGCTCGGTTGGAAAAAATTAAAACGGTTTGATTTTGGTTTGAGTTGTCGGGGGTGGAGTCAAGGTTCGCCGAACATGTTTGAGCATTTGTAGTGAAGTTGCACAAACCCCCATATATTTTTTGATGGTTGGTGCTGGAGTTGGTGCTTCGGTCGTTCGTGTGTGATATTGTTGGTCGAATAAATTGATTGTTCGTGTCGCTGTTGGTAAAACTGGATGAATGTTTGAATAAACGAGAGGTGGAGTCAATGTTGGTCAAACTGCTTGACCGTGTGTACGTTCCATTATGGATACCTGTTGGATACCATAAAAAGAAAACAATAGACGAATCCAAGTAAAAATAAGAAGAAGACACACGACGGTGTTAACTTTGACAGATCCTACAGCACAGCATAGGAAGATAATTTTTAAATGCTTATTATAAATTCTAGACAAATTGTAATTAAAATCTGATTGAGGTACGATACGGAAAAAGTTCTGAATTACATGTTCGGAAGCTTATCTCAATTTTTTGAATATTTTCCAAAAATGTACCTATCATATAGTTCGGGACTTTTTCCGTATCATACTTCAATCAGATTTTAATTACAATTTGTCTAGAATTTATAATAAGCATTTTAAAATGATCTTCCTATGCTGTGCTGTAGGATCTGTCAAAGTTAACACCGTCGTGTGTCTTCTTCTTATTTTTACTTGGATTCGTCTATAACAACGGGAGAAACTTGACAACAAACTACACTACCAGTGTTGCCACATATAAAGATTTATCTTATTTTTAAAGATTTTTTAATATTTTTTGATAAAGATATCTTTATATAAAGATTAAAGATTTTTTTTAAGAAATAAGATTTTTCAAGATTTTTGTGCATTTTGAAATTTAGTGTTTTGTTTTGTTTTTCTCATTTTTGGCCGATACTTTAATCCGATATCATGACCGATAAGGCAGTTTTCACTCAGTAAAATCCGTCAGCTACCAGATGGCTATCGCTTAACTCAGTAGTCAAACGGAATGTTGATCGTTTTTCAAAGCTTATCATGTACTTTACGTTCTATTCGAACTGTGACAATTATTGAACTGCCCAGCGCCACCGTCGTCACCTCTACGATCCCATCCCTGGTAGAAGTCATGAACAGAATAAAAAAAAACATGATATAGACTTGATTGATATAAGAGATAAAAGAACATGCAACAATATCAAAAATTTGCACCGAAATATCATTTAAATATCAAGATATGCTATGGATAAGAACAAACTAATGGCACATGATACTGATCTCTTATTATAAATAGCATAAATTGATCTCCTCATGATATTTTCATGCAAAATATTGATATTGTCGTTTGATCTTTTATCTCTTATATCAATCATGTTCATATCTCATTTTACTATCTTATCAACATTTGATATTATTCAGCTATTTTCTTCTACTCGGGATGACCTACTGCTTGTTAATAAAGTCAATCGTATTTTTCAATCGGAAAGCCTTGAGTATACGAACATGTACAGTGAAATTAAATCGCTTTATCTGATTATCCTTTCCAACATCTAGAAAGATGAATTTCTTAAAAATATCATAGACAAATGGCTTACAAAACTTTGAACAACATCTTCACGAGAAAATGAAGACCTACGTAGGGCTAGCGGCAGATAATCTGGCAGGACCTCTTGATTAACCGCTGAAGGTAACTTTCTATTCTCTCGCATGTATACATGTATACATATACTCGCATGTATTATAATTATATATAATATATATAATTATAATTTCTATGTGGAGCTGGTGAAGCAAACAATCAAACTCTTGAATGATCCCGTTCTTAAAACAGCTTGACTCATCGATCCAAAGAATTTGGAGAGCATTACCAGTCTCAGTTCGATCCTGAAGAAGATTCCAAACTTTTGCGGGAGCTCAGGGTGCAAATCTTTGCAAAACTAATCAGATCGAAGAGCAAACCGATACGACGAAAAGTTGCGAGACATCGCTGGGCGGTAAACGGCGAGAATGAAAGCTGGTATTTCCATTATTAAGAAAGTTCATCAAAATTTCTATCTCATCCCTCATTCGGCAGCAGCTGTCAAAAGGCTGTTTTGGCCGAATAACTTTATTAAAACTTTGGTTAGTAACCGACTGAATATATATACGGTATACCAGCACGATTAATGCTATTTTGCGTTAAAAAATGTTATGTTAAAAAGAAAGGAGTTGCCAAGATGGCTTTAACGTTGCAATTCAATTCAAAATGCAAAAAGTCAAAATATTCACACTACAAACCTGAAAGGTTTATAACTTTTGATCACCTTGATTTGCAATAAATGGGATGGTACAAAAATACCTCGAAACTCGTTTCAAAATATACTCTCATTACAAATATCTACCTGCTTCTAAAAAACCCAACAGATTTAAAAACATTTGTATATTTTAAAAAAAGTGAATATTTCAGCTATTAAGCACCTATTCAAGTTTAAGCCTGGAGCACAAAGACAAGTTCGCCAATCAACTCGTCGAATTTGACAGTTTATCCACGGGAAAATGTCAAATTTGACGGGCGAAATGACGAACGATGTTATGCGCTTCAGTCTTAAGTACATAAAGATTTTTCAAGATTTTTTGCTCACAAATAAAGGTGAAAAAGATTTTTACGCCTGAAAATGAAGGTGAGGTTCGAAAAATAAGTGGCAACACTGTACACTACACGGCACACTTTAATTTTTTCTGGTGCTACACTGCTTGATTCAGTGCAAGAAAAATGCTACACTGGTGTAGCACGAAAATCAAAAACGAACATTTTCGGTGCAAAAGTGTAGCACGAGTATAGCTACACCGCAAAAACGAAAACGACATTAGAAACCTCGTCCGGTCACGACACACAGATCAGGTGTTCGCCGTACGTCAGGTATTGCAGAAATGCCGCGAATACAACGTGCCAACACATCAACTTTTTTATCGACTTCTAAGCCGCATATGATCAATCAATCGGGACTAGCTATGGCAGCTAATGCACGAAAATTGTTTCCCGGACAAACTGACACGGTTGATCAAGGCGACGATCGATCGGGTGATGTGCGCAGTTCGAGTTTCAGGGGCATTCTCGAGTCCCTTCGAAACGCGCAGAGGGTTACGGCAAGGTGATGGTCTTTCGTGTCTGCTATTCAACATCGCTTTGGAGGGAGTAATACGAAGGGCAGAAATTGACACGAGTGGTAGGATTTTTACGAAGTCCGTCCAGTTATTTGGTTTCGCCGACGACATAGATATTATGGCTCGTAACTTTGAGAGGATGGAGGAAGCCTACATCATACTGAAAAGTAGCTTCGCTACGGATTGGACTAGTCATCAACACATCGAAGACGACGTACATGATAGGAAGAGGCTCAAGAGAGGACAACGTAAGCCACCCACCACGAGTTTGTATTGGGTGTGATGACATCGAAGTGGTTGAAGAATTCGTGTACTTGGGCTCACTGGTGAACTCCGCAAACGATACCAGCAGAGAAATTCGGAGACGCATCATGACAGGAAATCATACGTACTTTGGACTCCGTAGAACGCTCCGATCTAATAGAGTTCCCCGCCGTACCAAACTGACTATCTACAAAACTCTCATAAGACCGGTAGTTCTCTACGGACACGAGACATGGACGATGCTCGTGGAGGACCAACGCGCACTGGGAGTTTTCGAAAGGAAAGTATTGCGTACCATCTATGGCGGGGTCCAGATGGCGGACGGTGCGTGGAGGAGGCGAATGAACAACGAGTTGTATCAGCTGTTGGGAGAACCATCCATCGTTTACACCGCGAAAATCAGAAGACTGCGGTTGGCCGGGCACGTAGTCAGAATGTCGGACAGTAAACCGGTGAAAATGGTTCTCGACAACGATCCTGTAGAGTAGTTAGGAATAACAGAACAAATAAAATAGACTTCTTTCTTTGATGCAATATCATTATTATAATAAATAGATACTAAAATACAAACTAAAATGTTTCACGTTACAAACCCCGTGTCACAAGACCCTCTACACCCAAAATAAAAATCGAATCGTTGCAGAAGAGGGGAAACAAAAAAATCGGTTGCTATAGTAACAAGGGGAACAGAGTCTCCAGGTGACAAGTCCTTGTCTATAAAACGGACGGTCATCTGAGACCTAACGAGCCTGAATTAAAAACAAAGAGACGCAATACTCCTACCTAGATAAGATGTTGTAACTACACGGAATATTAAATACTGAATTAAATATATTTCAGCTTTGATCGGCATACTAAAAGTCGATTAACAAAGAATTTCCTTTTTTTCTTGTTCAATCCGAACACTATGGTTGGTTGATATGTTGTGGTTCGGCATTTTAAAGAGGATTGGAGGATTGGTACAAAGCGGCTTTTTATAATAAATATTAAATTAATTTCTCTCTAGCTGCGACAAGGAGTCGAAACAATTTGCAATGAGCAGAGTCAGGCTCTACCCCTTGCGAGGAACTGATGGGAAACAATGGATACGTTTGTTCATTTTGACAGTTTCCCATGGAAAACCAAAACGTACGCAAACGACCCATTCTGCGTGGCTCTTGAGTCTGATCGTAGTCCGGAAGATTACGACAGATCCGACGGGAACAAGAAGGCGAGGTGCACAGCGGGGCAAGGTGGATAGATCAGGGGGACAATTTGCGGATTCTCCGCAGACTGCGTGATTGGCGGCGTGCTGCCAAGGACCACTGAATGGAAGACTTTTGTGTTGCACTGTCTGGTTCTGGTAATAAATAAAATGTTTACTCAAAATGGGTGGCTCTTTTTGTTTTGCTGGACTGGGTGACTTTTTACCCACAAATGGGTAGAATGAAGAACAGCGTGTGGAGATTACTCAATATTCGCAAATTCCGCACCCGCACCCTCTATATGTGAAAAAAGTCTATTTTCTAGTTGGTCCACTTGTCAATAAATTCATACACACATACAACTACACACGTGTTATGATGTTCCATGAACAATTTCGTCATCGTCTGACAGATAATCAAGGGCAACTCGATTGCTTGTCCTGTTATGGTTTTAGTCACATCACACTCGTTTCCTTGGCGACGATTCCCAATCAAACGAAACAATACCCGGAGTTCAAAACAGTTAATTCGTTCCTGTTTGATTAAAATTCATTGCACAGGACATGCTTCCTGCTTCTGAACTTTACCGAAATATGCTTCAGAGTTCCCGTCCGGTTGACAAGTGATCAAAAGACGGCTTTGTGGCTGATTGCGGCGGAAGCGATTGGCTTCGGTGTCACATAGCGGGCTGGTATCGATTGAATACAAACAGAGGTAAAAACATGGCATGCAAGAACTTTGCTGATTAAAATGCGTGTTTTATTGTTGCTCTGATTTCCACAGATTTCAGACGGTAAAAAGAAAACTATCCCACGATTTTGGAAAGCTATTATCAATTAGGCGAGTTTTGGGCGGGGACTCAGCAATCCGTAGTCTGGACGAGCAGATTTGGGTTCAACACGTCTGTTGGTGGAACCAAATCGGAATGTTTACCAAGTCCATATTGTATCTAGCAGTCTTTGGTGGTCCGGCTACGTACTCTCAAGTAACCAAAGCAAAGAAAATAGAACTACTCAAACGGCATCATCGTGCAGACAACAATTTGGGAAACGAAGAAGACCAAGAAAGCTGCTTATAGAAATTGAAGGAAGCAAGCGAGAACCCTGAACCTATCTGCAAGAAGAAAACGAATGATATGGTCCAGAGGTATGTCAGAACTTTTGTCATCTCTAGAAGTACTTATTATTTTTTTTCAGATCTAACAACTTTATCAAATAAATATATCAAAAACAAACATGGCGGAGATCGTAGACCACAGCGATCCCGGCGTGGCTTTAGGAAAGGAGAAAACGAAATTCTAAATCGTCGACACAAAGAACGTGGGATACAAATCCAGGCAGCCAAACTAGAGCGCAAAAGGATGCCGACGAGACCGAAGCTATTCAGTACTTCGATTCCAGCTTCGAGCAGAAGTTGAAATCAATCAACAATAAATTGGATACCGTTTCATCTAGCGAATCGAAGGCGCAGATATTCAAGTTCAGAACGAGATATACGATCTGCAACGCTATCTTTCGACGTCCACCTTTTCCTCAACGAATACAAAATCAAAATCTGTCAGAACGCCATCAACGAACTGTGCAAATATGGACGCTCTGAAGTGAGCTGATCCCTAAGAAGAAATTTGGATTCAAAAGTAAGAAATCAGTCAAAATCAATCAAGATGGAAGGACTCAATTGATAGAATCGGAAAGGGAGCACACTCTGAAGCGGAAGGTGATAGAATGAAGTGGACATTCTCCAACAGAAAGAAGGAGCTCATAGTCTTCCCGTTCCGCTGTTGATGATCAAACTGTAACGCATCGGATTTGACAGATTGCATCGTTAAATTAGAAGGACACTCGGTTCCTTCAGTTCTCAACTGAATTGTCTAGTCATCTGCGTCCAACCTCAAGTCCATTTTTCTGGATGATTGCACGAATTGCACGTTTGTCGTTGCATGTCAGCAACTACGCTGTCACAGCTCCAAAAGCGATCTTTATTTGAAAGTGACATCCGAGCTATCAGAAGATTGTAACCAAATTCAAGTTGCAGAATATAATGCTACCCTGGATTGAGATATATTCTCAAGTCTGGGTTGGACGTCCTCAACAATTGGAATGAACTGGACGACTTTAACTGGTTAGCAACGGATAAGCCTTCCCCAAATTGGTCTTTCTGAACCCGGATCAGATACATCTGATTGGGAAAACTATCAAAATCTGTTCCACACAAAACTTTGTAAAATGGTTAATAAAAATGCTTCTTTGCTTTTACAGTATATTTTTATATCGACTCAAAGAATTGTTTCTTATTACAAAGACCAACTCAACTCCCAAAATACCACTGACTCGACTCTTAACTCTCTTAATGAGGCTAAACATTGTAACCAACCAGGTTACGTTTGCCGATCATTCACCAACGTAGAACCAGAAGCAAACCTCAGCAGTGACCAGGGTGTTCAAGGCTTCCTTCACGGTCAAATTCTTCCATGCACCGGTGCGGGCACCGAAACGATGCAGGCGATTCCATCGCGGATGGCTGGAATATCTCCGGGTTGGAGGCGTAAGCTCAACCTTGGCATACTTCAGAAGACGTTGAACTTTGGCCGAGCGTTATTCAACAGCGCTGTAAGGAAATATTTTGGAATATAATTATGTAACCAAGATCTGCAGCGCCATTATAAATGGGCGAGGAGGTTATTGATGTTTGTCAGAAATACTGATCGCTTACTCATACCAGTGTGGAACCCTTGGTCGCTAGAGAAGCCATCGTAAGATTGTTGATCTGTTGAAATATAATAGTTTATCGGGGTATGAAAAAAAAATTAAATTTTGATCCAACTTACGCTTTCGTCAATCGTTTTCCAGTTCCAAAACCAGCACGAAGAATCTGACGTCTCGACTTACTCTGATGACAGATCACACAAATCACAGACTAAAATTTGATTATCAACACACGCATAAAAAATAACTTTATTTACTCCCATTCCACAGAAAAATCACCCAAAAGTGTACTAATACGATCATACACCAAACGATTATTATTCAGAGAATCGTCAAATGTATGATAAAATGATTATAACCTAATGATACAATATTGTTTTGTTCGCAAAACATATTTTAATGTAACTATACTAAAGACTGTTAGGTATCATTCAAAATACAAAATTAGAGGTATCGTCAATAGACGCAGAACAGACGCTGAAAAGGTCGAGAGGCGCCGGTGTTCTGGACGCGACGAGCTCTGAACTGAGATTGAATGTAATAAGAGCCTCTTTGAGCAGCTGTAGGATGGCAAACGACAATCCATGGGGAGATGCATACAGGATGGTGATGGCTACAACTAACAGCACGCCACCTAAGAAATCCCCGGAGATGTTGGCCAAAATAGTCGAAGGATTTTTATTTTATTTTTTTTAAAGCTTTATTATCGTGATTTTTAATATTTACAGATAAGTTCATCACGTTACTGTTTCCAAGGCATGAATCATCGAACTGGCCCGCTACCCCGTACGAATCAGTCGACGTGCTACCTAGTGACTAACGAAGAGCTTATCGTAGCTGCAAGGAAACTTAAGCTCAAAAGCACCAGACGACAATATTCCAAACCTGGTCCTTAGACACGCTATTCTCGCTGATCCAGATATCAGGAGCTGCTCCAAAGATGCATGGACGAAGAAAACTTCCAGATCGATGGAACTGCAGGAATTGGTGCTCCTCGAAGCGAAAGCAGCCGAGACCCTTCTGTATAGACCAATTTTCCTACTGCATGGACATAGCTAGAGAGGTTATCCTGAATAGATTGTCGGCTTAAACAGAGTGTGGAGGTGGCTTATCTAGCAACCAGTATAGTTTCCGTAAGGGCCATTCGAAGCAGTTCGATCGGTAACGGATACGGCCAAGATAGCAAGAAGTTTGAATAGGCGAGGTATTAATGCATTGATTACACTTGATGTGAAAAATGCGTTTAATAACGCTACTGGGCAGCTATTGCTGACTCCTGCACCGATTGAGAGTTCGAGTCCTGTGCAGGATACTGAAAGTTATTTTCAGGGATTTGATGGTCAAAGATAGATCAGGTGTTCCATAGGGATCGATCCTCAGACCGGTTCTGTGGAATATTATGTACGGCGGAGTATTACGCTTAAGTCTCCCGGCCGGTGTGAAAATAGAAGGCTTTGCGGATGACGTAATGCTCAAGGAAGAAAAACATGTTTTGCTAGAAAATTTGTTTGAGCCTCCATATCGGTTCTCTGTGCCCAAAGTTAATAACTAGTGAAGAAATTTGATTTATTTACCCTTAATAAAATTTTAATAATAGTTTTGTTAGGTGTTGATTTTATGCCGTTGATAAAAGGTTGTCGATTATCACAAAAAAAACATAAAACCGATAACATATGAGTTGTCATTGATATGGATATGTTCCTAATGGCTATCGGCTGAATCCGTTGCGAAGACGATTACGATTGCTCGCCGCTCAAGACGTTCTCCCAACGCTAACGTTTGCAAATCGATTGCAACGATGTAAATATGTAAAGCGTACGGCTCGGAGCTACGGATCTATCAATGCGACCAATAACAGCATATGCTGGAACGCAAAAGTCACTCCAGGAGCCATATTGGTTCTATGCTTTGTATGTAAGTTTTTGTGGTCTGACACATATAAATAAGGTCCGTCCAGCCAGAATAAATCAGTTCAGTTTTGGTCTTTGGACCAAGAGTGTACACCGCTTTAAATGTGATTATCACACCATCTTTTCTGTGTCATGGCGTAATTAGGATAAACTTTACATGGTGGCAACAAAAGGTTGTTCCTTTAATAGTTTGCGAGAAACACATGTTCTTAATTCATTAACAGCAATACCAAAATCAATATTTTGTGCTGACCCGCAAGCAGGAAGAGTAGTGTTGTAATAATGTTTGGAATCGTTAGGAGGAAACTGGATCTACTGAAGTTCAATGGCATTTTAATATAGGCTGGTAAATATACAATATAATGAATAATATGTGATGAAGGGCACTTTTTGGGTACTTATTTAAAAGGACGTATGTGATTTTGTAAACATCAGGCCTGGTAACGAGTCACTTTCTTATGATATCGTCACTTTTTTCGGGTCAGTCACTAAAGAGTCTCTTTTTTTAGATCAACCCGCATAATAAAAAACAACATGTTATATGGTCAGAATCATTATTACGATGTAAGATATAGCTTCACAGTTTACGTTGCGGTTATCGAATACTTTTCGATCGATTCAACCATAACTGCTCGACATCATCACTAAATGTCAACATATAACATGCTGTCTCTAAAATGTTCTTTATTTCCTGCATTATATGTCAACATTTTATCATACTGTTGAGCGAAAATTTTGCACGCGAAAACAGACGATTTTTTATGGTGACATAACTTAACAACCCATTCAACATATTGTTATTTTTCAAATAACCGTACCACAAACTGTTAAAACTTTATATGAGTTTGTTCATTTACAGTTGTCAACAGTAAAGGATACTGTTGTCGACCGCACGGGAAAATATCCATGTACAGTTTGTAATTATGCGGGAAGACACTACAGTCACCTTTTAATTTACAATAGTGAAAGGAAAGATCTAAAAAAATAACGCTTAGAGCTCATAGGCCCAAAGTTGATCTTAACTTCTTCGTTGATTCAAATTTTCACTTGAAACTTGATCAACGTTCCATCACGATGTCCTTATCAGTTTTTCAACATTGTTTAATTCAAGGATTTCTGCGTCACTGTTCTTGAATCTGTACAGTGGTCAGCAAGATGGGCAAAGGAAATCGATAATACTTTTGAACCGTTTATTTGAGAAACTGACATTTTCTGGCCAAAATGAGATTTTCATATATTCCAAATCCTCGTCCAAAAATACGTATTCTAGCAAAAAATACGAAAAAAAAATTTTTGTTCTGTTGAGTTTTGCCAAAAACTATTGATCTGTACCGAAGAAATCAAAAGAGTCGGTGCCAATTAGTTCAAAAACAGTTTTTTTGTTTTCTCGGAATTATGAAATTGAATTATGAATTATGAAATTATGAATTATGAAAATTATGGATATATGCAGTTTTTCAAGCAAATGATTCATTTATACTCGCAATTCAAGGGTGATTCAAGTTACACTGCATCTGAGAAACGTCGTCGCCAAAACCGGATGTTCAGTGACAACGAAAAAGCTTTCTATGAGCACATCAGCCACGAAAAGCCCGACTACAGTGAAGGTCTACCAGAGATTAACCATATCACTAATTTTTGGTCTGAGATCTGGGAAACCCCAGTACAACACCGCATCGGACAGCCGTGGCTAAGGAGAGAGGAGGAAAACTGTGACGACATCGAGGAAATGCAAGCCGTTGTCGTTGAAGAGGAAGACGTTCGCGAAGCAACGAGGTACCAGAGAAATTGGGCAGCCCCATGACCTACATCGATTACAAGAAAGCATATGACTCAGTACCGCATTCGTTTCTCCTGGATGTACTGAAGTTGTATAAAGTAGACTTGTCGGTGGTGAGGTTGCTGGAAAGTGCGATGGGTCACTGGAGCACTACGCTCCAAATAAGTGATGGGAAAACTGTGTTACGCTCAAGAATGCTTCGGATTCGGCGGGGGATATTTCAGGGTGATTCATTCAGTCCACTCTGGTTTTGTCTTTCGCTGAACCCTCTCAGCAGAACACTCAACCAAAATGGTCATGGCTTCAAAATAAGGTATGGAAGTGGTGAGCACGAGGAAATCACTCATACTTTTTTCTTCGACGATCTCAAGGTTTACTCTGATAACACAGAACGACTAGGAATAGCCATCAACACCATTGAAAGGATCAGTAGCGACATCGGCATGCAACTAGGGCTGGATAAATGCAGATCAGTCCAGCTACACAAAGGACAGCTAGTGCAGTCAGGTGGTTATGAGGTCTATGAAGGGGAGATGATAAAGGATATGGTTCGTGGCGAGTCGTACAAATATCTGGGTTTCCGTCAGCTCACCAGTATTCGCCACACCGACATCAAGATAGAGCTGCGAGATAAGTTCTTGAATCGCGTGAACTGTGTTCTGAAGTCTTCTCTAAATGCAGGAAACATGATCCGGGCAGTGAACACATTTGCCATTCCTCTTTTGACCTATAGTTTTGGAGTTGTCAAATGGAGCAAAACGGACCTAGAAGACCTTGAAAGAAAGTTGAGGAAAGCGTTTCGAGAAGCAGGTATGCGCCATCCTCAATCAGCGTTAGAGAGATTCACCCTTCCACGAGAAGAAGGAGGGACAGGAGTACTTGACATCCAGGCACTGTGTATCGACCAGGTTCGACAGCTGAGGCGGTACTTCATAGAAAACAGTACACGACACGGAGTATTGGCGATTAAAGGTTGCATGAAGAAGAAGAAGTCGAAGGATGATATTAGAAAAATATTGCACGGGGAAGCATACGGAAATATTTTTAAAACTTTTCTCAAAAATTCTAGAAGCGATTTAATTAAAAACGGAAAGCAGTACGGAGTTGGACTTTTCTTATACTGCCGTTCTACGCATAATTGTCCTATGTACATAGGAAATCCCAGCAAACATGGGACAGATATACGTATGACGGCAGTATACTGTGTATTAGATATGATATCATTAAATAAAATTTGAAATCGAAAAATTGCATTTATTATGCAGTAGAAGAATAGTCCAACCCCGTACTGCTAACCGTTTTTAATTGAATTGCCCCTAGAATTTTTGAGAAGAGTTTTAAAAAACTTCCCGTATGCTTCCCCATGCAATATTTTTCAAATATCATCCTTCGACTTCTTCTTCTTCATGCAACCTTTAATCGTCAATACCAAGCAGTTTTTTGTGCTGATAGAGGATACACTGCTCTGCATCTTGCACAGGAGAATTACAGCATCCACTGCAACTTACAGACTGTGGAGGAGAAGATTGCAGCATGGAAAGCTGAAGAAGTGCACGGTGCCCAGGCCCACCCTCATCAACTTGAACAACAGCAAATTGATAAAGCCGCATCGAACATGTGGCTGATCCGAGGTGAACTCTCGCTGGTAATCGAAGCAGACATGATAGCCATTCAGGACAGAGTAATGCCTACGAGAAATTGCAAGCGGTATGTTTGGCACCAAAATGTTGATGACATCGGTCGGATGTGTCACCAATCACCCGAAACCATTGATCATGTTATGGCAGGCTGCCCAGTACTCGCAAATGCAGCCTACACCGAACGACACAATGGTGTTGCAAAGATTGTGCATCAACAGCTGACGTTGCAATGTGGTCTTTTGGAGCAGTTTGTATCAAATTCCCGGTACCGTCCAGACCCTGTTTTTGAAAACGATCTATTTATTCACCACAACCGCCCAGATATAATGTTTTACAACAAAGTTCGGAAGAAAGTGGTCATCATCGACATCGCCGTTCCAAAAAACCGTAATCTGGAGGAAACTCATGGCCGAAAAATCGCCAAGTATCACCCGTTGGCCGTTGAGTTGAAGGATTTATGGGGATTGATAGAGGTGCCGAAGATTGTCCCTGTAGTTATATCAACCACTGGAATTGTTAAGAAAATTATTTTGAGCTTTTTAGTGGAATGTTTTCACCTGTCATAAGACGAGTTTAAACAATCCCATTGAATTCCACCACTTAATTGTATCCTGACAGATACGTATTTCGACCTCAGTGAAGCCGTCTTTGTCTCGTACTTGACTCGACTCGAGTCGAGTCAAGTACGAGACACTGAAGACGGCCTTACTGTTGAGGTCGAAATACGTATCTGTCAGGATACAATTAAGTGGTGGAATTCAATGGGATTGTTTAAACTCGTCTTAAGACTGGAATTGTACCTACGAAACTTTTGAAAAGTCTAAGAATGCTGAGTATGGAAAAGGAGTTACCAGCTATCCAGAAGTCGGTAATTCTCAGCACGTGTGCCATTGTCCGGAACTTCCTGGGTCAAGATGAAGTACACCCAGGTCTGGAAACAAGAGCAGCAGAGTAGTTTGTGTATTGCTTGTGTATATATGTGTAACTGTATCTTGTTTTGTACCGATATTGTTATGTATAAACCAACAAATGTGAATTAAGAAGAAAAAAAAAACTTTATAAACCAATAACATCCGCCAAGTGTATTTCTTCAACTCCTTTAACTCTCCAAATTGTTCTTTCATTATAGCCGAGTGCCATTTGGCTGAATAGATAAAATTGTTTTTAAGTATAGTGAGAAGCGAAACGTTCAAATTGAATAGTGAAAACGAGAATTCGACATTGTTGTTTCAAAAGGGCGAAAGTCGCAAACGTAAACATTGACTTCTTCTGCTGATTTCAGGACGATTAGAGACTTCTGGCGGTATTTTCCACTTTCGTTCGATAGAAGGCGCGGAGCGCCACCACTTCCAAGTGGTTGTAAGCTGGGGGCGGTCCTAGTTGTTGAGGAATTTGCAGGAAAAGGCATTGTTTACGTTTGCGACATTGGCCCTTATGAAACAACAGTGTCGAATTAATGAAATAATGAGAGTTGAGAAGTGAGAAGTAAGTGGTGATAAGTGAGATACGATAGTTGCGAAGCGAGAAATTGGAAGTGAGAAGTGAGGAAAACAAAAGCTAGAGGTGAGAAGTGGGATATGATAACTGGTGAGTGAGAAGCGAGATGTTGAAAAGTGAGTGGTGAACGGTGAGATATAAAGCAGAAAGAAGAAGGAACCCGAGCAGAGTCCGCTATCAAAATGATAACAAATTGAGTTTTTGATATCATAACCATAACATATTTTGATACAGAATCGCAGGGTACTCTAGCAAATATGATATTTTGATATTATTTTGATAACTGAAAATAATAATAGAGTCTAACAACGAAATACTAGTTGCATGGTCTGTCGAAGCAAAGAACTCGGATTATTTATTTGTGAAATTTATAATGATGAACCTTTGCCCAGAGGGATTCAACGGGCGATCTTTGACCGGGAGGGCTTCGAACAACCCGAAAGGCTCCTCTCGCAAAATCATAGTTCTTAGTGTGTCGGAAGAACTAAACAAACTATCGTATAACGAATCATCTATTGATTCTGATCAGCCCGCATCACTAGTGCCTCTGAAGCAGGATACTACATTAAAGGTATTTTATAACTTATTTTTAGTAAGTTGGTAATAATGTTACTTTTTTTTAATAATTTACAGATCGACTACTTAAGGTATCTCCTGTACGACGATCATTCTGCAGCCATCAAAATGGCTTCGAACTTATCAGACTGAATAATATGTACTGAAAAAAAAAATTAACATCAAAAGTCAAACTAATTTTGATATTTTTATTTTGATATCATCTCAAATAAATTTAAATAAAATAGGAACTGAATAAGATATTTTTTTGATATCAAGACTTTTAGAAAATGACTAAATGATAACTAATTTTGTTTGTAAATCTTATTATAGCATAATCACCCCTATTCTTGTTTACGATATCAAAATAAGTAGGGGGAAAGACGGCTTTGGCAGGTTTTGTTCTATTATTGGCAGGGGGGTTTTTGTCGACCAAATTTTATGAAATTTGGCATATTCTTTGATATGCAAAGAACGTTTAGGCCAAATTTGAGCCTAGTCAGTCATAAAAAACCCCTGCCAATAATAGAACAAAACATGCCAAAGCCGTCATTCTCCCTATTTTTGTTTTCCGTGATATCAATTTTTTTTATCATTTTGTTTATTTGGATACAGCATTTAGTTCTCAATTTTTGATGTGATTACTATTAACTCGACCACAGGGTCACCAAAATTTGATGTTGCAAATGAAAGTATCAAAATATCAAAATAAGTTTTCGGTTTGTTTTCATTCTCTGCTCGGGAAGAAGAAGAAGGGACATGAAGTAAAAAGGAAGAACAAGTAAGAAAGAAGGAAGAAGAAGGAGGATTAATTTCATAATTTTCATTTCTCACATCTCATTTCTTACTTGTCACATCTCACATCTCATTCCTCACTTCTCAATATTCCGTCTTTTCTTCTCATTTCTCACTCTTCACTTCTCACTGCATGCTTTTTACTTTTACTTCTCACTGCTCACTTCTCATCAAGCACTTTTTGCTTCTAACTCCTCATTTTTAACTTCTTAATTATAACTTTTATTTTATTCGGATAAAGCTCCTTTAAAAAAAAAGCTCAGAATACGGGGGCACCAGTTCTGATGATGCATTTCAACTTGTTCTATACCGTGTGCTGCGGAAAAATATGGTTCCCAACGGAAAATGAGCAAGAACGAAGCGTTTTGTCATAGCTTCTCAGTGAAATTTGCCTATTCGATTCTGAGAAAATTATTTAAGCTCTTTTAGTGAGATGTCTTCAAATGTCATAAGACGGGTTTAGTACTTTTTATTTAATTCCACCACGTTTTGTAATCTTTGCAGATACGTATTTCGACCTCAACGAGGCCCTATTCAGTGTCTCGTACTTGACTCGACTTGTCGAGTTCTTGAAGAGTCAAGTACGAGGCACTGAAGATGGCCTCACAGTTGAGGTCGAAATACGTATCTGCAAAGATTACAAGACGTGGTGGAATTAAATGAACAGTACTGAACTTGCCTTATGACAGCTATACGATTGTTTTTTTTTCGTATAGTATCTTGAATTCGACTTCAGAGCGGATTCCTTTTTATATGCATGTATTGGAAAGTTCATCGATTAGATGAGTGCCCACGGCACAATCGAATTATAATCTAGAATAAACCTTAGTTTATAGTCAGACCTCAACCGAACTGGATTATTCCTAATATAACCGAAAACTAAGCTATTTCATTTCGCACATGTTATACAAGGCTTGTAATCTGAACAGGCTATTACCCACAACCTGGCAGATAGCTAGGATAGGATGTGTCAACTCAATTGAGACTGCCTTGTTGTTTTTTAGTCGGTTGCTCTGATGAGGTGGTCGCCAGTGCTGCCAAAATAATATGGTACAAAATCTTTTAAATATCATGTATCAAAATTTGATGTTTTTCTTCCCGTTCCATCCACTATTTATGTAATTGAAGTGAAAGACTAACAGAGAGAAGTTTTCGCTACTGAAAAAATGACTTTGAGATCGAAAATGACAGAAAGGTGAATGATAATGCTTAAAATCAACAGTTTTAAATCTGTACAACCCTTGAGAATAATTTATATGGCGTTTGCAGTTCAATTTAAAATTTTTTCTTACCAAAAAACTGGAACTCAAACATTTACGTATTTTGCTTAATATCAACTTAAAAAACCTGCAACACGGCCAAACTAACAACATGCTGCCCTACGGAAAACGCGCCGCTACCAATCGAAGTAATCGATTGTCATTTTCAACCAATCAGCAACCGGTACGATTGTGACAGCAAATCGGTACGATTTTTACTGACTACTTGTCACATCCTATCCTAGGCAGATAGCAATGAGATTTTGCCATATTGCGACGTATTCTGACCGACACATAAATATGTCTTAATTCAATACGCGGGGAGAAGTGGATGAACGCTGTCATCAGAGGAAAAGTAGAATCACTGAAATTTAACACGGCAAGGTATAGCCAATGGAATTGAAAATAATTTTAAAAATTACAAACAGAGATTTTTTTGAAAATGATTTATTAGGCTTGATTAGAAATTCAATAAACATTAAAAGTACTACCATCTCCGGAATCATTTCAAGAAAAAACTTCATTGTCATTAACAATCAAATTAATAAATGTATAATGCAGATAATCAAAATTCTAACCTCATGCTATAAATTATCTATATAATAAAAATGAAATGGTCTGTGTTCGTATCCGCATAACTCAAAAACGACTGAATGGATTTTTTTTTATTCCTTCAGAAGATATATTCGTTACCGTTTCCGACGGGTTTATATGATATTTTCTCATGCTAAAATCACAAGTTAGGTTGAGTTAGTTTGAAAATAAATATCATTTTGAAAATTTGAAAATTATTTTGAGAGCTGCTGTGAAATTTTCTTCATGATTCTACTTTTTCTTTTGATGACAGAATTCATTCTTCTCCTAGCGTATGGAAAATGTTTATGGATATATTCACGTCGCTTGACGGTTCATTTCAAAGTTTATCCATTCACATACAGAACGCGCTGAATTTCTCATCCCACATAATATATATTATGTGTACAGTACATGAATGTGAGTGAGCGTTAAAGCGTCATAGGCCAGTGGGGGTGGGGGTGCTTCATCACACCACATTCGCAAAGGATTGTAAGGAAAACATCAACAATGTTAGCAAGTGGCTATATGTTGTAGACAATTTAGTCACGATTCGCGAAAAAAGTGAAAACAAATTTGCCCCTTTTGCGAACCCATTCAAAGAAAATAGAAACAAACACTCAGAAGCACAGATTCCTGGAAATAACCATTAGGTAATCTTTGTATATATTCGAATTAATCGTTCCTATCGCCATGATGAGCCAAAAGGCTACAAATTGTTAATGCTATTTTTATAAATATTATTACACGACGTTCGGCTCATTTTCGTCATGCCGCAGACTTCGGCAGTCTTTCATTTCGCAGTTAGAGCTCAGCTCGGCCACACACACTCGATCTCGCGATCAAACCAATCACGCAAGGTGCTAAACGGATAATAACATGAACAACAACATCAACGGGGTGGTCGATGGAGAAACGATAGTAGAATATTCATCTCTCGGTAAGTGCATATTTTTATATATAACCAGGGCTAGTAGCGATTAGTTTTATGTATTTTTTTATGAATATAAAAACATATATTAGTAGCATATAGATCGAGAAGCAGGCTTCATCAAATAATAATTAAACTCCAAGTAAAAGTAATCTCATAGAATACATTACTTTGAATAATTAGTCAGATTTCACAAATCTTACATCAGACACGTACTCACGTACTCAAATTGAACACAATTTCGTGTGAGAAAGCAAAACACAAATTCCTTTCTTGAACACTAATGTACTTTTAAAGTTTATGTCTAAAAAAGAAAGTTAGATGTTTAAATTTTGTTTCTACTCGGTTCATTTTTCCTCAACACCTGTTCGATAGTTTTTATGTTTTTGCCTTGAGAATAATATGATTTTCAGTTTAAACATTATCAACTCTTCAGTGATTAATATTATTTAAAAAATTGTGGAACAGTGAAATCTAATCTAAACGCAATCTAATGAGATATATTGAAAGCACAAACTATTAGAAAAACAAAGCTAACTGTAGTAATAGTAATTGAAACAAATAGACAAATATATGTAATGGTAGAAAAAGGTAAAAAAAACTTTATCAATTCGCTAGACAGTAATTAGCTACTAGCCCTGTCCAATAGATCTATCCTAAGACGGTGACCTTGCCTTAACCCTTGACAAATTTGATATCTTCAGATTCAAAAGTGCATGAACTCATCAACGCGGCTATCAAAGTTCGCAACAACGCCTACTGTCCGTACAGTAATTTCGCGGTGGGAGCTGCATTGAGAACTAAATCCGGCGAAATAGTGACCGGATGCAATATCGAGAACGGAACGTTCGCACCCAGTGTCTGCGCCGAGCGGAATGCCATCTGTAAGGCAATCAGCGAGGGCTACCGTGAGTTCGAAGCGCTGGCCGTGGTGGCCTACCAGGAAAAGGAGTTCACATCACCGTGCGGTACCTGCCGCCAGACTTTGTCGGAGTTCTGCGCCAAAAACATGCCGATTTATCTCGCCAAACCCTCGCCAGCACGCGTCATGCTGACGTCACTAGACAAGTTACTGCCTCATGCGTTTCGGCCAGATTTTCTACACAATTAAGAAAGAACGGAGGTGGGTTACAAAGATAAACAAGCAAAGCAGAAGCAGTGCGACTTAAATCATGTGTTAGATGAATATTTGGTCGGGGTTTAGCCAAAGCGAACCAAGCGGCTTTTAGACTGTCTTGTGAATTTTGTTCGCAAGAGGAAAACGGGAAGTATTTTATGTCAATTCATGCGTACATTTGAAGTAGAATATCCTCAGTTATGGCGTTGAACATGAAAATGTTCAAAATGTTTCATGTTACATGAAAACTTTTGTAAAAAAATAGAAGTTTTTCATTGGCGGTTGGTGTGATTTGGCTGAACCCGGACCATTTGAGAAAAAATATCAACGTCGTACTACACGTTCATTACCAAATAAAATATATGTTTGTGCTTGTTCATTGATTAAAATTAGAGATGTTCACGTGGTTAAACCACAAATCTGTGGCAGGCTATTACGGCACATCCCTCTAAAACGACCAGGGATGGGACCGCTGGCAGGGAAAACCTTTTGCAATTCTTGAGGTATTGCAATAGTCCATGCAATAGTTGGACCAAACACATAATATATATTTCATGTAAATTTTATGAACAGATAAAAAAGTTGTTTTATTTTTTAGAACATTAAGGGTCGATTCCTGCAACTTCGCTTAGGCTCTAAACCATGTTTAGTTGAGAAAAAGTGTCTGAGAGAGCACCAAGCATGATTTTGATCAAATGCTTTCTCGATGTCATAGACAAATATGTGTAGAAGAGTCACGGTGGACTTTCCATTGGTAAGCATGTTGAAACATGAAGCGGCATGTTTGCCAAACAGTCATCACGAATGTGATGATCGATAATCAGGGTTTGTAATGCTCTCGATTGCCGCTAATCGTTAGTTTGCTCTTTCTCTTTCATATTCAAGTCTTTTCGTGGCATCATCATTGCAAATTGTAGTAGCTTATGTGGAACAAATTACAGATAGCGCGATGGCTAGAGTAAGCGCATCCCTACGGCTATTATTGTTACTATTTTGGGTTCGAATCCCGGCGCGGCCATACAATTTTGTAATTGTTCTGCGATAATTCTCGCGATAGTGAGTGAGATAAAAGTGATGAAACGAAAAAGGATTTTCATCTAATAGGCAAGATTTTCGTTTATCTTCCACGGCTAATTCTATAGAGAAAAGATTGATTGATTGAAAGATTGATGAAATTACAAAAATTTCGCTAGCTTCTAACGAAATTTAACGGAATTCCGCGGAATTTCGAAACAAATTTAAGCTTAAAACATACTTTATATTATCAAAAATTTTGGCTGCACCGCTGAACTAAATCATTAAGTTGTTTTCAAAACTTTATGTTACTTATACAAATTTTTGTATTAACGCTTACTACACAACCCCATTTTGAGTCGACAAATACGTATTTATTTTTCTTCTATAAAACATCTTCAGTGTTTTGTTAGAAATATCTAACAGAACACGAAAATTATCTTTAACTATTCAATCCTACTTTTTACAAAAGTGATCCGACTCAAAATTTAAGACGTCAGGCTTAGAGTAAAATCAGCAGTGATTCAAATCGTTCGGGGCTGTCAGTTTGAATATGAATCTGAATCATGCACTTTCCCAGCAGTGGCTCAAGATTCATTTTTTATAACAGTCGAGATTCAAAAGCTTAAAACTGTCATACCGCTCAGTTCTATTTTCTGCAGATTTGAACCACGAATGAATCACGAGATTCAAATATTTTTCAATTGTTTTGGTGCATGAATGCGTCATTTTATGCATTTACCGCGCCTTCCTCAGCAGCAACATAATCATTTCATTTAATGGAAAAACAATCAAACATGAATACAACATTGCTGGGGAAGCCTGTGAGTTTGATCTATTTTGGCTCATATTCAAACTAGAATAGTATTCGAAAATTAGCAACCAAACTGAATCACTGCTGATTTCGCTCTTAGAGTGTAAATGTAATCAGATATGAATCAGATCAGTATAACTTTATCCAAGAGACAAAACCGTGGCGTGGATTCCTAAGGCCCTTGTGAAGTCTGTTTTGAGCGCTTCTTTCTTATTAAAGCTCTATTTCTTCACCTCCGCTTAGGGTTAAGAAGGCCCCAAGGATTAATCTTTGTAGACTCATGCAAAATGGCAAATCCCAAGTGGCTTTGGTGCAGGAACCCTATTTTTGCAAGGGTAGCTTCTACCTAGGTAACCTAGTGAACCCGGTTTTTGCTGCTTTCAGTAAAGAAATGGCAAACTCTCGATCAATGCCGCGTGCATGTGTGCTTGTTAACAATGCTATTGTTGCTACACTTATCTCTGAACTAACAACCAGAGATGTAAGTGCTGTCACAATTGATGCAACTGGCGGAACCCCCGTCAGGAAATACGTCTATTGGTCGGTTTATTTACCACATGATGAATCATCCCCTACCGATGCTTTCAAACGAGTTGTCATATATTGCACTTCAAAAGGCCTTCCGCTAATTGTCGGCAGTGATGCTAATGCTCATCACATCATCTGGGGTAGCTCGGATATCAATCTGAGAGGCAGGGGCGACTCGTCCATACGTTCTACCTGTTCATGGAACAGGTAACCATTTGTAGGTCAGAAGTAAGAAATTAATATCTTGGCAATTAATTATAAAATATAAATAAATTACTCAGTAAATTTTTTAAACAAAGCTTCACGTAATATTTCCAATGATTTTAACATCTAAACATCTAAAGAAACAAAATATTTCGTAGGCAGATCAAGTTAACGCCACATGCGTGGCGTACAGTCAAATTGCAGCTAAATGTGTGTTTCTCTGAAAAACCACATCCCATCACATAGAAAGCTTTTGCCAGTCGTACGATCTATAATGAAGAACCAACAGCAGCGCTGCCAGAAGTCAAATTTAAAGTTTTGCGCCATGACAAATGATTTGAAATAATTTCCTCTTTGGTATGCTCACTCGTTCTCCGCGCGCAGAGAACCAGCGTGAGCGTTGCCAGCTTTCTCCGTTTTCTCCAGGGGGAGAAGGCGGAGCACTGAATCCCTACCCCAACATGTGCGGCATCTGGATTTGGTTCTAAACTGTAAACAACAGTGTTAATTCTCTACCACCTTTTCGTTATGGCGAGGCAATTTTTATGCACACTTTTGTTTTCGATATTTTGTCAAAATTAAACACTCAATCATGCAGCAATATAACGATGTGGTATGCTTGAGATACCTGCTTGATTATAGGGACTCGAAAAAGAATTTATTTGCAGTAACTAACCGAATATAAAAATGTTCACATAGGCTAGATGTACCAGTTGTGGCTATAGCACCAGTTGTCGCACTAGTGCTTTATATGCCAAATGGCCAATCAAATCACCGCAAACCAAGTTCATATCGATAAAGCATAGTCATATGATACGATAAAACCTTTGATCTCCTCCAAAACAAGCAAAGCATAATTGTAAAAATTGATTTTGCTTAATTTTTGACGTCCTTTGCACCAGTTGTCGCACTAGTGGTCCCTATTTGGCCAGTCCCATAAGAAAACAATGGGATTTGCCAAATAAGGAACCAAAATTAAGAATAGTGCCACAACTGGTGCATGCGTTCCTATTATGGATTAATCAATTTTGATGATTATAACAAATTTTATTGTGGTTTTCACAGCTGTTCTATGGAGCAGGAAGTAATACCTTTCGCTTTATATATAAAGTCCACCCACATGCCTTTTACTTATTTTTAAAAAAATAGTTGTTCTTATGTATGGCGACAATTGGTACACCCACCCTAAACGATTGCGCCCTAACACCGGTTCTAAGCTTCGATGCAGAGTACACGAGCTTTGTTCGCCAGTGACAGGCGTATGAGGCCCTTGGTTTTCTCACATCATCCTCTTTCGCATGCGAAGCAAGCACGTTTAGATTAGGGATCCTATAATGAGAGATATGCGAAAGCGGCCATTGTAAGCCAATCGAGCATTGAGAACTGTCAAAACGTGAGCCAAATGAACGTTGTTATTGTTGCAGATTGAGACGAGGTTGAAAGGTATTGAGATAAATTTGGAGAAAAGTTTCATCGAATAAACAATTTGTTTTACTTTTGCGAGTAGAAGTAATCTAGTTTATGTATCGTGTTTCGCCTATTTGTATTGCACTTTTATTTTAGTGATAATTGTTTAACTTTGAATGTAGTAAGATTATCGATGCAATAGATTTAAACACTAAAATGAAAAGTTAATTAATTTAAATATAAAAATAGAAATAAATAGACTAAAACTTAAACTGTTATACAAAGCATGCACATACATACAACACTAAACAGCCCTGTAACAGACACTAAGCTATAGTACGGATGATATTGAAAATAAATTAGATAGTACACAACACACATTTACAACATGAAACGATAGCCAGTACATAGCGTAAAGATAAGCAGCCGGACCCTCAGTAGCCATTCGATCGCTCATGCAAATAGATGATCTGTTCTAGATTTGCTCGTGACAGAATAAATTGGTTTCAATTATAATAAACGTAGAGAGTACTTATTGAAATCGAAGTGGTTTGTATATCGTTGAAGAAAGGACACTAAAGTGTATTGGCAAGATGTGCTAAATGGTTGGAAGTATAGCGCGAAAGAAACTGTGCCGGAGCTTAGATAATACGTGTCGGATTGCGTCTTCTAAACCCACGTACCGCGGAGTTAAGTGCTGAACAATAATGCTTATTTAAACACTGTTAGTGGACAGACAAACATATTCCAAATTGTTTTCAAATGCAAAGTCATATACAAGCTTCAACATTTTGCGCTGCGGCAAGTGCTGGAAGCGTTTGCTAACAAAAGTAACAGCGTTGCTAAATCGTCTGGAAAAGTATTTGCATATCTCTCATTATAGGATCCCTAGTTTAGATGCAAGTTCTGCTATGCGCGCAGGAGTCAAACCCGTTCGACGCGCTGCGAGAACAATCAACGACGCGACGCACCTTCGGTTAGGGGCAAGCCAGAGTAAACGCGACGTGCGATGCGACGCGACGCGACAGTGCAATTTGACAGCCTGTTGATAATGATTGTTATTCTTTTACGTGAGTCGCGTCGCGTCGCATCGCTCGTCGCGTTTACTCTGGCAGGCACCTTAGACTCGATCGTAGTGTCGGGCTGTGCTTTACCGAAAGGCGCACCGCTCACGCTTTCGGCGCCGATGATTGGAAACAGTTTGTTTTTCTTTTTTCTCGTGATGAATATGCAAGGCATCAAGAACAATATTAAATTAATGTTTGCGTTTTCAAAAGAGACAGTAAATAATGCTTTTTTACGAATACTCAAAATCAATCAACATAGAGAAAAAGGTATAGTTTTCACTAAATTTGAAAAATTAATATCTGGAACACATTTCAGCTTCTAAATGTGACTCATTGGTCGTCACAATCTGGGGTCGCATCAAATAATAATTGTATAATTATATAGGAGAACGGTTCGCCACTTCATCTCATAGCTCCTATTTCCATCCCATAAAAAACAAAGCAATGGAAAGGAATTTGGTTTGTTTATTATTTTTTAGATTTTTTTTCAGCAGTGAGCACGCATATTGACAAAAAGAAGCAACGAATTTGGTGCCGTATTTCTTTGTTTAGCGATGAGATGAATATATGTATAGTGAGATGGAGATCGGAACATTTCCCCTACTAATTATATATTATAATTATTATACTAATAGTGGTTAATAACATTTCTTTCATAGCAACAAAATATGTGAGATTTTAAATATTAGCGGCGATGGGACCCGTGTACCCTGAATGGTGGAATGAACTGATATGAAAGATCTCTATTCTGAGCAATATCCAGTTATTGCCCAACTGTTACCAAGTTAGATTTTAGACGATTTCCGAGTCTAAAATTTTAAGTGCATCTAAATTTAAAACATTTTTGTAACAAAAGAGAAAAATAAGTCATTTATTGTTTTGTAAATTTTTTCTATTTAAATTGTTTTTCTAATATTTGGTTAAGTTGTACAAGAAAAGGTTGTAATATTAGATTAAATGCCCAACTTTCATGCGAAACCACTCAGCTTGATGAATATTTTTTTTCAGCATGGTAGAACAGGTGTAGCAAAAGTCCACGAGACGCCCCTGCTGAGAGGTTCCAGCTTGATGGAATACTTAAGTAGTACCGAACTTAGTTTACTTAACATAGGCAATCGCCCAACCTTTATGGTATTTAATAGAGCAGAAGTGTTAGACATAACCCTTTGCTCCAATAGAATCAGTCACGAATTGACGAATTGGCATGTGTCAGATGAGGAATCGATATCTGACCATCGCTACATCTGCTTTGATCATTTGAATATTACTTCGCAGACCTTGCGTTTTAGAAATCCTCGTTCAACAAACTGGGATCTTTACACAGAGTTGCTCTCAGCAAAATTCATGGATATCTACCTTCTTTAGAAACTCCTACCGACTTGGATGATGCAGTTGATACTACAACGTTGCACATCGTGAAGCTTTCGAAGAAGCTTGCCCTTTACGTTCTGTAAAACCTCAAGAGGAACCCCTTGGTGGAATTCCGATTTGGCTAAGCTAAGGAAGCAGTGCAGAAGGAGTTGGAACAGACGCCACTCAGCAGGGACGGATTCTTTCAAGTTGGCTCGCAAAGCTTACAAGAAGGCTCTACGATCTGCTGAATGATCCGGCTGGAAAAACCTTTGTGCAAATGTTTCCAATTTGAGTGAAGCCAGTCGATTGAATAAAATTCTTGCGAGATCCAAGGATTTCCAAGTTGGCGAAATTCGCAAGCCAAATGGCGACTACACTTCTTCTGATGAAGAATCGTTAGAGCACTTATTTGATACGCACTTCCCTGGATGTGTCGATATAACATCTTCGGATGATCCTGATGTCTTTTCATGTAGCTATGGGTCTTGGGCTCAAGCACGTAGAATCTTAACTGCTGAATCGATTCAATGGGCACTTAACAGTTTTGCTCCCTACAAATCTCCAGGGGAGGATGGGATTTATCCCGTTCTACTTCAGAGAGGTTTTGAACATATCAAACATTTTGATAAGAAAATTATTTTGAGCCTTTTAGTGGAATGTTTTCACCTGTCATAAGACGAGTTTATACAATCCCATTGAATTCCACCACTTAATTGTATCTTGACAGATACGTATTTCGACCTCAAAAGTAAGGCCGTCTTCAGTGTCTCGTACTTGACTCGACTTCAACTCCCACGGCTGCTCTCGAAGTTCTCTTCGACGTGGCCCCACTACACATACATCTCAAACAAGAAGCATTTTCTTGTACTTACCGACTATGGGTACTCGGTTTTATGGAAGAGAATCCTACACACACTTCGTTGTTACCGCTTATGGTTAATTGGGACAAAATTTTCCTTGCTTCAAGTGATCTCACACAAGTTAGTAGTTTTCCTTATAGGACATTTTCGACACAATTCCCCTCGCGGGATGAGTGGACATCTGGCTATTTGGAGAGAAGTATGTCGGACAGCATTGTTTGTTACACTGACGGCTCCCTCCTCGAAGGTAGAGCAGGTGCAGGCGTCTATTCGCGTGAGCTGAGATTGGAACAGTCACACTCACTGGGTACACACTGCACTGTCTTTCAAGCGGAAATATTTGCCATCATGTGTGGAGTGCAATCTGTCCTGCAGCAACGCATTATGGGCAAAGTAATATACTTCTGTTCAGATAGCCAAGCAGCTATTAATGCTCTCGCCTCGGCCAACTCAAGGTCGAAGTTAGTAATCGCATGTCGAACTCAAATTGAGGAACTGAATTCAGTAAATACTTTACACCTTATATGGGTACCTGGCCATTCTTCCATAGCTGGAAACGAATTGGCTGATGAGTTAGCTCGTAATGGAGCATCGCATGACTTTATTGGTCCTGAGCCAGCTATTCCAATATCCAAGTGTTGGGTGAAGCTTTTGATCAACTCTTGGGCTGTCACTCAGCACAAATGGCATTGGAGTAGTCTGGATTCATTTCTTCAAACAAAATTGTACATCCGGGAGCCATCTCCGGTAGTAGCAAGCTATTTAGCTAATCTGTCTAAACAGAATTGCAGTGTCTTAGTCAAGGCCTTGACAGGTCACTGCCGACTGAACTATCACATGGCAAATATTCAACGCGTTGAATCATCTGTATGTGATAGTTGTGAATCCGATCATGGAACTTCTTATCATCTAATATGTAACTGCCCAGTCTATGCACAATTGCGCTTCCAAATATTTGATAAACACTTACTTAGTGAAATTGACTTCAGAAACCTGAACCTTCAGAGTATTTTGTTGTTCATAACCCGTTGTGGTAAGGCTCTTGTACGCTTATGCGTTGTATGCCCTCTTCAAGGGCCCTTTTCCAAACATTCCCTTTTCCGTCAGGTGTGTGATGAAAAAGGCTGTGAAGCCGATGGCACAAATCTCCCAAATTGAGGTGAACGTGCCCCTGGAGCCGACGTTCTGATACCTGATACCTAAGGCTCTTGTGAAGTCTGTTTTGAGCGCCTCTTTCTTATTAAAGCTCTATTTCTTCACCTCCGCTTAGGGTTAAGAAGGCCCCAAGGATAACAAAATGCAGCATTTTACGTCATTTTAATCAGAGGATTGAAGATACTCCACACAACAGTCAATATTCGGCAAATCATCGAAATATACATACATTAGCATTAGCATTAGCATTAAGCAATTCGCACAAATTCGTAGGTGGTACAAGCCAAGACTATTGTACGAGAGTAGCATCACTTTTATCCGTTACCACAGATAATGATTTGGGACTAATCACTACCTCTTAGATGGAAGCAATACACTTTCCAATAGTCGAGATCTGTCCTGGCCACGTCCTTGCGAATGCTGAGGAAGGGAGGGATGGTTAGTTGGACACCTACTTAAGAAAGATGCAGAGAACTCTACGACCTCTCTTAGGTGCCACGGGAGGTTTTGGGATTGTGTGGAAGGTTATAACAGTAGGAACCGTTTTGGTAGAACGTTAAACACAGAAAGAATTAAGATACAAATATAAAGTAGGAAATGGACAGGCCTAGCATTGAACCCACGACCTCCTGCTTATAAGGCAGAAGCGGTAGCCACTAGACCACCGAGCTCGGTCATCATCGAAATATACATACAGCCCCCAAAATTTAAATTTCAATTTTGTGATATTATTTGACTATTTGCACAATATGAGTGCGGAATCGATCGGTCACGGACGGCAGCTAGTCCGGGAGAACACGAAGTGAAAAAAAAATCTAATTTTCCTCTCCTAATCCTAAATTGACTGTGATACTAAGGACACACCTGTGGTACTTGTACCATGGTACAAGAGGGCAAGAAAATTATTCAAAGACTATCTTAGATAAAGACAATAATTGATATGGTACTCATTTCAAGATTCTTGTACCATGGTATTTATACCACCAGTGTGTCATTAGTACAAGGAAGAGACCGGCATCGTTATTGGTCATTAGTACTATGAGAATATTTTGTTTTATCCCTTGAAGATTATTCAATTTATTGGTGAGCTGTGCATATTTGCTGTTTCTCGGCCAATCATGATTAGCAACAAAGATATGTACAGTTAATCAAACTAAGCTTAGCTATTCTTTTACTATTTGGACAATATGTAAGGAACATCGTAGCGTCGTGGGCATTTCTAAATCTTCGCATGCAATGAAAAAAAAAATCGAGCGCTGGTAGTAAGATCATTAAAATTGTTGAAAGTTCTTTACTCATGATTGCTTTCAGCTTAAACTGACACTGACCATAACAGCTGTTTCTTGCACACTCCACACGGAATCCCAATCTAATAGTACTCGCGATTCCAAGGGTACACCACCCGATACGTAAGTAACGCACAACTGTCATTTTTATTATTTTACGCATGCTGCTACCTTGAAAATGTGAATGCTTTTAAATTTGGATTCCGTGAGACGTGCCTAGGGCAGGATTTAGAGGTGTCCGAGGGGCCTTGCCATAACCTTTTATGTACATTTTGGGGACCTCACAAACTGTCGGCTCCGGAACCCCCTTCCGGTTAAATCCAACTCTGGGAGTGTTCCTAATTGACGTCGGTTGATGATGACAATTCGGCAACAATTTTTGCATGTCTTATGTGCACAAACACATAAACAAGGAAAAACAGATGATGGCTCAGATCGTCGAGCTGAAAGTATATAAGACTATGAGTCTCCGAGCCTCTTATAAGAAGTTTGAATTTCGAAGGAAATGATAGCCTTTTGGTACAACTTTCTGTATAAGAAAGTAAAAAATATTTCTTCATACTTGGCAAACTGCTGCCGTAAAGACTTTGCGATCACATTTGTGAAATAGAATCTGAACTACATATCTTTGTGCATTTTAGAAAGGTGCACAGGATTCTTCTAGTGAGCAAATGTAGGGTATTATCAACTCTCTATCTGCGTATACGCCTGGAAGATGTGTATATATAAATGAGTATCCCACTAAATAAAAAATAAAATCTATGCATTCAATTTCTAATTTTGGATTAGCTCATTACTATAAAACCACGTTGATCAGACAATAAGAAGTATCCCGAGTAGCACGAGTCAGACAAAAATGGTTGCAGTAACTTTATTGTGACTAAATCTAGTCACATATCAGTTGCGTTATCCTAACTGAAACATGTGGGCTAGGGATGCTTCAGCATAATCACATAATTCTTAAATAAAAAAAAAATAAAATATGAAATAAAATTTTAACGGAATTCAAATCGCTTTAGGAAGTATCCCACAATTTCTTTATTTTTATATACTTTGAATTCCTTTGAAAGCGGTACAAATGCTGGGGTATTGTCTTATCTCCAATGGAATAAAAACGGGGGCGCGACGAATCATCACAGACGGCTTCTTCTGTTATAACTATCGGTCGCAAAACAGTTATTTGACTTCGAAAAGGTGAAATCAGAATTGCGTACATAACGTAAATAAAACCAATTCAATAAAAATTCCGTGGAAAAAAAGTTAAATTTCGTTTCGTTTCGTTTTCGTAATAATTACCTAAGCACTTATGATGGGAGGGGAAGCCATTTTTTTACGTTCCATATAAATAATAAATTATTAGTATGGTAAAATTTTTTGAAAAACACAGAAGAAAAATGCATTGATTCAATAGTTATTCTACGAGCTTGAGCCCAAGATCCAACTACATGAAATAATATCAGGAACATCCGAAGATTCTATATCGACTGTTACGCGCGCGAATTGCCTCCCTGTGCGAAGGTCCAGGCTGAACGAGACTTTCCTCCACGCGCAACGGGATATTAGCAAAAGACTTGCGCCGAAGCGTACCAAATCTAACAGATTTCACTCGGGATTCTCGATCCTTGCTAGTTGCCTTGCTCTGAAAGCCTATGCGGTAGAATCAAGTAGGGATCCTATAATGAGAGATATGCAAATACTTTTCCAGACTATTTAGCAACGCTGTTACTTTTGTTAGCAAACGCTTCCAGCACTTGCCGCAGCGCAAAATGTTGAAGCTTGTATATGACTTTGCATTTGATAACAATTTGGAATATGTTTGTCTGTCCATTAATAGTGTTTAAATAAGCATTATCACTAAAATAAAAGTGCAATACAAATAGGCGAAACGCGATACATAAACTAGATTACTTCTACTCGCGAAAGTAAAACAAATTGTTTATTCGATGAAACTTTTCTTAAAATTTATCTCAATACCTCTCAACCTCGTCTCAATCTGCAACAATAACAACGTTCATTTGGCTCACGTTTTGACAGTTCTCAATGCTCGATTGGCTTACAATGGCCGCTTTCGCATATCTCTCATTATAGGATCCCTAGAATCAAGAAGAGAGTTTCATCTACTCGAGACTGAACTACCATGTGGAAATACTTTCCTTCCTAATCTTTCCGCAGTATACTTTGTTCAGAATGTCTATGCTGCAGAAGAATGGAAATCAGTCTTTCCTTGCTGGATGCCAGGGAATTTTTCGGTCTTAACCAATAGACAGCTGTCTTTAGACTAAAACGAGAACTTCAAGTTTCATCATAATTATTAGTGTCTTAGTCATTGTTAGATTTTATTTATGTATTACCAGCCTAAGGCCGGAGTGGCCTGTGCAATACATAAAAGTCTTCTCCATTTAGCTCGGTCCATGGCTACACGTCGCCAACCACGCAGTCTGCGGAGGGTCCGCTAATCGTCCTCCACCTCGATCCACCTTGCCCGCTGTGCACCATGCCCTCTTGTTCCAGTCGGATCGTTGTCGAGAACCATTGTCACCGGATTACTCTCCGACATTCTGGCTACGTGCCCAGCCCACCGCAGACTTCCGATTTTCACGGTGTGAACAATGGATGATTCTCCCAACAGCTAATGCAACTCATGGTTCGTTCGCCTCCTGCACGTACCGTTCGCCATCTGCACCCCTCCATAGATAGAACGCAGCACTTTCAGTTCGAATCTCCCAGTGCGCGTTGATTCTCCACGACCATCGTTTTGTAGATAGTCAATTTGGTACGGCGGCGAACTCTATTCGATCGGAGCGTTTTGCGGAGTCCAAAGTACGTACGATTTCCTCCCATTACATTCGCCGTTATACCAGTCGTTTTTCTGATCCGGGGGCACCGTGCCGCAGCGGTTGCGGTGCTTTCAATAGCGGATCGAATATATCTCCATTCATCTTCAAGAGACGCTGCACCTAGCTGCTCTTCTGTTGGGATTGCCACTTCCAGCTGCTGCGCGTAGTCTTGGGCTAGTCTACCGTCTTGTAGCCGCCCAATGTTTAGCCGCGGCGGACGACTACGACGCGTGTTGTACACCGTCGAGAGTTTTGAGCACAGACATACTGCAACGATTTAGTAGTCGGATTCAGTATACTGTCAAAGTGAGTGAACCCTGATATATGAACCCTGCGGCGAACAACATCCGGAGGATTGACACGGAGAAATGGTACAGCTTGATGGATACCAGCTGTATGCCGTGTCGTGGGTTGTGGACTGCAAATCTATTGCAAAACAGTCAATGCGGGCTGAGTCACACGGGCCTTATAGAACGGCCCATTTAACGTATACGGACAAGAGTGGACTATATCTTATAGCGTTAGTTGGGCGGACAATATTGGACTAAAATGAACTGAACTCGGCAATGACATACCTACATGTCTTCCTCGATTATTTTTTACTACGGAAGTTGCTGGTATTTATAGTGGTAGAATCAGTTATAAAACGCTTCAACAAATAGTTTTTGGTAGCTAGTTTTATTGTTATTGTTGGTAACAGAATCATACAAAATTCTATTGCTTCGCATTCGTTTCATTTTTTAAATGCATAGAATTAAACGCGACACGATAGAAATGCTATATACACAGAATCCGAGCTGCACCACCTCGCTTAACGTTTCATTCGCGAATGATTTCGGAGACGTTTTTGCCTTTCTCGTACAACAAAGTTGTACCGGAAGGCTATAGAACTACTCCAAAAAACAACTTTTGATAGAAGGCCCGGAGACCCATAGTGTTATACACTCAACTAAACTATCTTAGGGACATTATAAGCCTCATCTTATGAAGCATGGAAAAATAATCGAATTTCATTTTCATCGTACCTCTTATGACAATTATTTGGTCTGTTATGAAATTCATTTTTGTATCTTATGAAGTTCAAATGAGTTTTCTATAGAAAAATAAACATTCGAGTTGTCTTATAATTTTCATCACAACTCTTGATGTGAAAAACTCATAAGAAAAATCTTATGAAATGAGAAATCAACATGGCAGAATATCCAGAAGATGATCGTTCAAATTGGGTTTCCTCGCAAATTTGTTTTAAATGATATACCAGCGGAGTGCAGCAGACTTACTGATCATCAATCGGGAAAACTTAAAATATTGTCTCCAGATAGATCAGTTACAGGAAGCGGTTTTTAATTGGATGACCAACAATGTGAGTAAATGTTTTCTTTTGAAAAAAAATTCTTTACTTTATATTACTTCTAATTCATATTTACAGAACCTTATCGATAATATTATTCACCATTTCCCGCACTAGCAGCAGAGGAAACCACCGATGATAAGACGACGATTATATTATTCAACATTTCCCGCACTGGCAGCAGAGGAAACCACCGACGAGTCTCCCAACTGGTAGGATGCAAGATGCAACCATCTCGACGAAATATCTATCGGATGAATCCGGAGGTATTGAAATCAGTAATGTATTGGTAACGGCAGCATTATATAACATTTTTTGCGACGTGAAGAGCAATTATATATTTTGAGAATAATAAAATATTTTGTTGTGTTTAATTGTGTATGTTGTATTTTTTACGTTTTTTTGTTCTTTAATTTTTTTGATCTTACAAGAGAGCACATAGAAAAATCGTGTTGAAAATATGATGACCCTTATATGCAAGGTTGATTAATGTTCATAAGATTTTCTTACGATTTTCTTATGGGTTCTGGATAAACTAATTTTTTTCATAAGACAAGCTGATGAAAATCATTCTCGGTCAAACAACACACAGTTCATAAGAAAATCGTAATAAGTTTGTAAGTAATTCTTATAGCCGAAAAAACACAAGATATTCTGCATGATTATCGCTGTTAGTTTTCTTTGCCGTTGAAGTACTATACCGATCGACTCAGTTCGACGAATCGAAAGTGGATGTCTGTAACAATGACAATGATGATATTGACCGTAATGTGTGTGATATTGTGTGTGTGTGTGTGTGTGTGTGTGTGTGTGTGTGTGTGTGTGTGTGTGTGTGTGTGTGTGTGTGTGTGTGTGTGTGTGTGTATACAAATTTTGCATCAGACACACTTTTGGAACTTAAGCTTTTACCTGATTTACTTCCGCAACAAGTTGCATTCGACGGGGAATGTATCCCATTGTTTGCTTATTCAAAAGGTAAATGGCCCGATCGGACATTGTATTTTCGGAAGTTATTGAAAAATACGTTGTTTCTATGGAAAAAAAAAAAAAATTCAAAATCGATTTTTTTTCAAGAATCAAAGGTAGCAATGCATAGTAATATGCAAAATGATAGAAAAAATTCATTGGCTATACCTTGCCGTGTTAAATTTCAGTGATTCTACTTTTCCTCTGATGACAGCGTTCATCCACTTCTCCTCGCGTATTGAATTAAGACATATTTATGTCTTCTTCATTGGCATTACATCCCCACTGGGGCATTGCCGCCTCGCAGCTTAGTGTTCATTAAGCTCTTCTACAGTTATCTGCGAGGTTTCAAGCCAGTTACCATTTTCGCATTCTATATCATGGGGTAACCGATGATACTTTTATGCCCAGGGAAGTCGAGGCAATTTCAAACCAAAATTACCTAGACCGGCCAGGAATCGAACCACCCTCAGCATGGTCTTGCTTTGTAGCCGCGTATCTTACCGCACGGCTAAGGAGGGCCCCCACACATATTTATGTGTCGGTCAGAATACGTCGCAATATGGCAAAATCTCATTGCTATCTGCCAGGTTGTGGGGAAGCTTAGTTCAGATTACAAGCCTTGTATAACATGTGAAGAATGAAATAGCTTAGTTTTCAGTGCAACAACCAAAAGTAGGCAAGTCGCCTGATGGCATAATGTGGTTAGAGCTCCAATGTATGTGATTTACAACAATGAATATGCCAACCACAGCATAATGCTAAGGTTTGAGCCATATACCTAAGAAAATACCATCATCGCCGGGGCTTTCATATTTTTAAATTTTCTAGTAATAGATCTCACTTCATCAAATTAGTTCCCAACGAAGGTCAAAACATTCTCTTGGTTGAGAATGTCTTCGAAGCTCCGTGAACCTGATCCTCAATTGGACTAGTGAGACCTAGACTAAAATTATGGCTCTCTCGAACTGCTGAGCAGTTTTGAGCCTTTTCCATGTAAATAAATTTTATTTCCCTCTTTAAGCGCTGGAATTGGCTTTTGAGGTTTTAAAATTTTCGTTAATTTCAAGGGTTTTCGAACTGGGATCCAACTGAGACATAATTCTTAAGTTGGTATTTCTCAGAATAGCGAAACGTTTTTAATTTCATTTGCAAATCTCACCAAATAACTTTCAAGCGGATCGCGATTCTTTGGTATTGCCTCTCCTCACATTTTAAGACATGTCAGTAGCTGAAGATCGTCGTCAATAATAATGGAGTTGAACAACCGTCTATGACGAATTAAGTACTCTCCATTTAAAATTAACTGGTGGAATTAAATGGAAGTACTTAATTCGTCTTAATCAATTGACTCCCATAAAAGAGCTTTATATATTTTTCTGAATGGAGTTGAAATTAATTTCACATTTAGGAATTCAATGCCTCTGGCTTCGACAATTAAATTTGTCAAAGATACAGGCCATTGTCAATATCACTTTGATATCCAAAGGAATATAACATCAAATTCCTATCGATATACGTTTGATAAAAATCCCAATCAGCTCTATGATAATTAAAAGTAGTACCGTACATTGGAAAATTGGAATTTACTGAAGTGCTTCTACCCGTTGACGAGCAGCAAAATTTGTTTGTGAATTGTGGTGGTATATGATTGCTCGACCGGTATGGTTTCGAAATTTGAGCGTTTGAAAATTTCTACCCGTCGAATCTGGGATCGATTGGAATTTCCGTCATCAATTTTGCACGGAATTCAGAACTTCTTGCGTGAAGGGCATTCCCAGAATTAGATTTGATTGCCCCACAATTTTGCCTTAAATTTATTGGAATCTTCTCTCGGACATGTGTCCTTGGGATAGCTTCCACCACAAATCATGCATTTAGCATCCATGTGACAATGTTTGGTTCATGACCCACTTTTGGCATTACGGCACTGAGTGGTGTTTGGAAATTTCCCCCAGGCCTGCGGAAATGTTCCCTGTAACACTGACATGGGACATAATACAGGCCTTTTCAAACGTTCATATTATTTAGTTCACTTTGTTAAAATGACTAAATAAAATTCTTGAAATGCCCCTCTGGGAAGTACCAAGGTGGGATTTCTTTTCATCTAATTACTTGGACTGGTGAAAATCCAAGTAGAGAAATTCAATTTAATCTCATCCGTGATTTATCATAACTGGGAGACCTTTCAAACGACTTTGAACAATCGCTCAGTTTTGTCGTCGTATGTGAAGAATTATAGCGCTTCTCAGTTAAATCTGAAGAAGACGTTTTGCGATCGTTAAACTGCCGTCATACATATTTTTGTCCCATGTTTGCTGGGATTTCCTATACATGGACAGTTGTATATAACGGCAGCAAAAGATCCACAAAACGCGGCATCACCCTTCCTAGCAATCTGAAATGAAACCTTGATCCCCTGAAGGTTACTCAAATTCTCATTCCTAAAGCCAGAAAACTCGGCAACAGATGCACAATTGGCGAATCCTTTGCTTTTCATGAATCGAATCAGCTGGGCTGAAATAGATTCGTTTGTCAATTTCATCATTAATCAAATCAGATTGCTCAGTTCGATAGGAGAAGAATTATTTCCGATATTAGAGTTGAAGAGATATCCAAGTCCAATTCCTTCTTTTTTCCGCGCTTTGGCAGGACGGTCTTGAAACCTTGTTTCTTAGAAGGTGGAGAATTCAAAGACTCCCTCTTCCTCTTGTTTTTATTAATACTCATTGCTGAGCGTAATACTCATTTGAACGTTTCGCTTCTCACTTAACTTAAAAACAATTTTATCTATTCAACCAGATGGCACTCGGCTAGAATGAAAGAACAATTTGGAGAGTTAAAGGAGTTAAAGAAATACACTTGGCGGATATGATTGGTTTATAAAGTTTATATCGTCGCTTGGGACATCATCTATGCCATGGTTGTTTAGGTGAACCATTCAATTTAAACTCCAGTTGTCATAAGACGAGTTCGTATTATCCCATTTTAATTCCACCACTTGATTGTAATTTTGACAGATACGTATTTCGACCTGACTAAAAAACTCCCCTAAAAAATGAAATTTTAATACAAAATTAAGAAATTGCCAATAAAGAAATCAGTGTATGAGCAAATAATAAATATAAAATTCCCACAAACAATTAAGAATTTCAAAAAAAAAAAAATTGCGCAAAAATTGCAAATACTCTCCCGTACTAGATATTGAAGGGACCATCGAGTTAAGGAGTTATCGAGATAGAGAAAACATTTATATAATATTTTTTTTCCAAAATATCAAAAACTTTTCATAACGTGTAGAAATATGGTTTAACGTAATTTGACAGAATGCCATTTGGACTTGGTCATTGGGTCGAACACCGTTTGGCCGAATAGTTAAAATTGGTTTCCTTACTAAGAGATGAGATGTTCGAAGTGAATAGTGAAAAGTGAGAATTAATAAGTTAGAAATGAGATATTTGGATTGAGTACAGAGTAGTGAGAAGTGAGAAATGAGATGTTTCAAGTGAGTATTGAGTAGTGAGAATGAGAAATGAGGTTAATAGTGATAAGTGAGATGTGCTAGTTGTGAAGTGAGAAGTTGAAAGTGAGTAGTGAGGAACACAACAGCAGAGATGAGAAGTGAGAGATGATAATTGGGATGTAGAAAGCGAAATGTTCAAGTGAGAAGTAGATAGTAAGAGATAAGACAGAAAAATAAAACAAAATAAGTAAGAAGAAAGAAAGTGGAAGAGAAAAATAAAAGAAGGAGAAAAGAAAAGGACGAAGAATGAAGTAAGAAGAAGGAAAAGAAGAACAATGATGAAGGAAGAAAGAGAGAGCAAGAATGAGGATGAAAGACTCTCACTTCTTACTTCTCACTTCTTTCACTTTGCGCTTCTCACTTCTCTCTTCACAGTTCTCATTTCTCAAATTTCTCTCTTCTCACTTTCACTTCTCAATTCTTACATCTTACTTCTCACTTCACACTTCTCCTTTTCACTTCTCACGTCTCACTTCTCACTTTTAAATATCTACTCACTTCCTATTTCTCGCGTCTTACTTCTCATTACTCACTTTTCACTCGCGTCTTACTTCTCATTACTCACTTTCACTTTTCCCTTCATTCTGTGCATGTGAACTGTTTTTGACAACAGCGAGGTGAAAAGTCTAGAATTCTGTCTTAGAGAATATCGGGTAAGGAAGGTATCGACTTACGGAGGTAACGCAGTATGCTAAATTCAAGGGTATTTGAATTTCACCGATTAAGGGAATATATCGAGTTACAGAACATCGAGTTAGAGGAGTTCACTATATAAAAGAAGAGTTTTCCATAAAGAAATCAATATGTTCCATAAAAAAATACAAAATTTAATATAAATCAATATTAGCAATAAACAATTAGGAGAACGGTTCGACACTTCATCTCACAGCTCACATTTCCATCCCATCAAAAACAAAGCAATAAAAAGGAATTTGATTTGGTTTTTATTTTTGTGTTTTTCTTCAGCAGTGAGCACGCATGTTAGCAAAAAGAAGTGACAAGTATTTGTCTGTTTTGTGATGAGATGAATATAGTTTAGTAAGATGGAAAATGGAACAGTTCCCCTAGGTACAAAAGTTTTTCACAAAATAAATATTTTTTTCACAAAACATTAAAAACTTTCCACGAAAAAAATCAATAGAGAGTAATAAAAAATTAAGGTTCGTACAAAATTTTATCAAGTTTATGGTTTTTTTTTTGTATTTTTATGTATTTTTTTTATTTTTCTAATAATTATGTTGTGATTTTTTTTAAATTTTGTATGAAAAAAAATATGTTATGTAAAATTTTATAACTGTTTATTTTAGCAATTTATTTATGGAAAATTCGTATTTTTCTGAACATTTTAGTTTCCTTATGTAAAATTCTTCTTGGAAGCCGTGATTGATTTGGTAGACCAAATTGATTCGAACTCTAGGAGAATTTGGAGATCTCAGTGCATATACCTGTTTATAAGGCACAAGTCAAAGACATACACTTTGCGGGCTGAATAGGGTTGATGTGTATCCAGAAAGCTTTGATTTACAGACTATTTGATTCAGGACAAATTGAAGTTTTTTCATTTTATGTAGGTACAATATTTTGAAATTACATCAAATCTTTACTCAAATTTGAGATCTCAGAACATCCATATGCCTGGATATGCGACTCAAAAGAAAAACATATATTTGGAGGACATAATTGGTTCTCGCATCAACGGATCCACTGGCTGTTTTTTTCATATAACTTCAACCACCTTCCAAACTTCAGGAACCGTGTTCGTTTATGTTGCTGAGCTGGCAGCAATCTTCGCTTTGGGGATAATTTAATCCCGTGAGACCATTATTTCATCTTCTCGATGTCTTAGTTCTTCGAGGCACTGGTCGATGAAACCTGTTAGCACCATCTTACTTTCTTACAACATAAGAGAGCAGATGCGTGTTTTGATCGCAACATCATTCAAGATTACCTTTGGGTCACTTCTCACTGATCAATCTACGGCAATGAGAAGGCAGACTCATGGCAAGGTGGGCGCACAGGAAGGTGAGGTTTATGATAGACAATTCTCGAGCAACGAGTTTTTCCCTGTCCGTCAGAGTACTCTTCAAAGTTGGCAAAGATGAACACACAACGAACTTGGACGGTGGCTACTTTCTATAGTTCCAAAAGTTTCTGGGCGAGCGTGGTTCAGAGGTGAGGACTTAAGTCGAGGCTTCATTCGCGTGATGTCGAGACTTTGTCTAATCACTATTCACTAAACGCACATCTGGCAGAATAAACCTTGTCGATAGCAACTTAGTAGAGGTGCAGCCGGTTATGATGCATCGATCACGTAGTTTGGTCCTGCTCGGAAAATGACGCCTCAGAGAGCAATTATGGATCCCTTTGGCCGAGGTAACAACCCTTCAGGGAAGTTCGAGTGTTTTGGGAGATCTTGATGTGGTCTATATGCAGGCCATTTATGTTTTCTTTGTGCTTCTGATATCAAAATCTAATATTTTTTTTTTTCTTTCTTAAAGTTTTTTTTGTGTTTTTGCTTTCTGTCCATAGAGCACCATAGCTCTTGCCATCCGGAAGATGCTCCCAGTCGAACCATTCTCGAGCACGACGACACGCCACATCGTCCACGCCAAAACCCGGATGAGAACTGAAATTCCTGATCCAAATCCTAATCTCCTCCTCCATTGTAAACTAACTCGAGTCACCACGAGTACGTGGCTTCTACCCTCTCTTACTAACTGAAAAATAAATGATATTGATTATATATCCAAGACACTAGCTCCGTAAAGTGTTATACACGCCTGAGCCTACCAAATAAACGTACTTGGAAAAGGTTAAGCAAGGATGTTATCGATCATTTAGTAATCTGCCTTCGATCAGTTAGTAGTTTGTCAATAACTCATTTCAGAGGCTAAATTTAAAAATGTGTTGTATGGTGGACTTCTAGTGCAAAGGTTTATCTAAACTCTACCTAACAGTTCGTTGTTTGAATTTCACTAATAACGGAGCTAAAGCGCTAGTAGCAGTAACTAGACTAAATGATTGCATATTTTATTATCATTTAGTATAAAGTATAACACTAACACCGTAACCTTTAATAGTGGAATTCGAACATCGACCTGTTAGAGAGTCATGAAAGAAACCTTCCTAAAGTCCACCATACAACTTGCTGAAATAAGCCTCTGGAATGATTGACAAACTTAAATATCGAAGGCAGATACTAAATTCGACTCACTGATAGGAGGACATAATTGCCCTGATATCTTAGCTGGGGCATAAACGAAGCCGTGATTGAAGATTGGATTTGAAGATCTTGCCTGGCACAAAGATCTTGCCTGCGTCTCCAAAATTACACTCAGGTTTTTTTACGCGGTTGGAATTTATCAATTTCTTGATTAACCCGAACTTTCCGGCCTTTTAAATACCACCTGAATTTTCTTTGATTTTTTGATTTTTTTTGCGGGTTAACTCATTGTTTCATTGACTTTTTAAATTTTGTATTTTTCTGAAACATTTTGATTTCTTATGGAAAATTCTTCTTTTATAATTACATTTTTTGCTTTTAAAAGTGCTTAATTTTTTTTTGTTTTGTGGAAAATTCTTAATTGTTCATGGAAATTTTGCATTATTTGTGGAAATTTTATATTCATTTATGTATGACACTGAAGACGGCCTTACTGTTGGGGTCCAAATACATATCTGTCAAGTACAATCAGAGGTGGAATCAAATGGGATAGTATCGTCGGCGTAGCACCAACCAGAATTCAGGTCGGACTTTCGAAGAAAAAAACCTGGTATATAGAAGAACTGTTTCCCCTACGACGTCTTGATACATAATTGTTTGTGATTCAAACGCAACCGACTGTTGTTCAATTCTGATACATAAAGTTGGGTAGAGAGAAGAGGTGTGAAATGTTGCCAAAGCAGATTCCATGGATACGGGGAATCGACTGATATCCTGATTAGGGTGGTTCAAAAAATCAATTTTGCCTCGGAAAATTTGAGCTCATTTGGATTAAAACTGATTTAGCACAAGCTGTTTCAAGTTTGCATGCAAATTAGTAAAGGGAAATTTATTTTCATTATACTGATAATGACGCTTCCTCATTAAGTGGTTAAAGAAAACTACATAGCTAAAGGAATACTCAGGCTTTTACTCAGCGAAAACCGCATCTCAATTATGTTCAATGTTTAGTAATCCAAATAAATCACCGTGGTTTCTGGAATGGTAACTCCCTGAACATGCAACATTTAGCTTCGTGGCGCGAAGATAGCACACACACAAATTCAGGTACTATGTTTGCTCTGCACATTTGATGATGCCTCAAAAGTTTATCGATCATGTCTAAAGATTCGCAACCTGTTAAAATCGATTACTAATTATTGGGGCGATGCGGTTTCGTTGGGTGCGTTGAGTATTCGCTTTAGCATGTGAGTTTTCTTTTAACTCCGCTACAAAGGATGCGTCATTACTAGTCAATGAAAAAATAATTCCTCATACTAATTTGCATGCAAAATTGAAGGCTTATGCTAAATCGCAAATCGAATGAGCTCAGAATTCGAAGAACTCAAACATGATCAAGAATCAGATGAGGCCTGTGGGCAAAATTGATTTTTAACCACCTAATCCATGTCCATCGTTATTAGCTGGTTATGGAACAACTTCTCGCAAAGCGGCTGTTGTATAAGGTGTAATACGTCCGTGTACTTAATAATGGTGTGGGTTCAAGTCCCACCGGCAGCCGAATCTTTTTTCGCAATATCTCATAAAAACAACTTAAAAATGGAAAACTCAACTATGTGTATCAAAATTACCCAAGCAACCAAAAGTTCCTTCAAAAGTATGTTTTTCGACTAATCAGCACTGAGCTGATTAAGCGAAAAACGCACCTTTAATGAACCTTCAATTACTTTGGTAAACATCTTTCAAAAAAAAAATCAAAGAAATTTTCTGAAAAATGGAATTTATAAAGAATCTAAAAGTGTAAAGATAATTTGAACCACCAACAGTTCAATTGATACTACATAGTGTGATAATTTTTGAAAAGGTTTTAAAATCAGCATGAGGACTTGAATCATCCTTGAATTGCGAGCATGAATGAATCGTTTGTTTGAGAAACTGCATATAAAGACAAAATTTTCAAAACGACTTATCTGCTACCTGTTGATGGTGTTGTTTGCGTGGGAGAGCTATCAGATTCGTCAAATCGTCGTTTGAATCGTATTGTTACAAAGCAGATAAGTCGTTTTGAAAATTTTATTGATATATTCATTTTCTAATTCGAAAATAAAAAATCTGTTTTAAACTAATTGCACTGAATCTTTTGATTTCTTCGATAGAGTAAGTGGGGCAAGAGTGCGCGTGGGGTAAAGAGTACGTTTTCGATTTTTGAAATGAAAAAAGATACAACGCACTGCATCAGTTTGACAGGTATTCTGGCCAACTATTATCATGATGTAATTGATAAACGATTTGAATAAACGCGACAGGAGATAATGGTTAGATAACTTTTAGTAATATTGCTAAAATATTGGATTTCCGCAACTAGTATTTCATTACCATATATACGTTCAATCAGGTGAACATTTTACCATTTCGATAACCTATTGTATAGAGGTACTCATGGTACAGAACACAATCCGTTGGTTTCAAGAGTCAAAACCATTGCTTGAATCATTTTGGACTGTGGGTAAAAGTGCGGGAACCGGTGAACGAGTACGCCCGAATCTTCAAGTTATATTGTCAAACCCGATATCTCAGGCGAAATAAGACTTCTTCAGCAATACGTAACTTCT